>NW_021834221.1:5000-12500 GCF_006345805.1 Octopus sinensis
GGGCCAGTCTTTTCACACTCTGTGTCACGCTTAATTTCCCTAAGAACTACGTTAGGGGTACAAATGTCTGAGAATTGCTCAGCCATTTCCACGTTAATTTCACGAGTAAGCTGTTTTGTTGATCGTATAAGCTGGGCCCGTCGTCATCGTAACCGACGGAGTGCTCCTTCTTTTAAACATATGTATACATATATATATATATATATATATATATATATAATATATATATATATATATAAAGTCGACCTCGGCGGAATTTGAACTCAGAACGTAAAGAAAGACGAAATACCGCTAAGCATTTCGCCCGGGTTGCTAACGTTTCGGCCTGGCAAGCCATCGTGAGTTTGCGATACATTGTAGTTAATCTTTGCTTCGATATAGTGTCGTTGAAGAACCAGTAATAAAATGAATATTAACACACACACACATACACATAAATAAATAAATACATCTGCGTGTGTTTGTGTGTCTGTGTATGCGTGTGTGTGTGTGTGCAAAGGAAGGAGAGAAAATGGATGAAAGGATGATGAAAAACAAGAACTGTACTATTCCCACACATATTTAATGAAACAAAATTTCCAGTGCTTGTAGTCACTCGGTTTCACCTACACAAAGCATATTACATAATTAAAAGTTATTAATCATACCGAACATATTGAAATACTTCCTCTGCGCTCCTTGTCACCTAAATTTTGCAGTACATTAGAAATGGAAAATTTCAATCTCCTTAACTACACTCCATCGAGCGTAATTCATTATGGCTGCCATGTTTTTACTGTGTTAGATGACAAATAATTTGACGTAGTAACGAATTGTTTGAATTGTATATTCATGGATAAATGTTCGAGATTATTTAATTGATACTCTTGTCTTAATGTAGCAATTTACTGAATAAATAAATAAATAAATCAGTTTTGGAAATGGATTCTACTGCTCATATCAAAAATATAAGTAATAAACATTGGGTGGTGAATAATCCCATTGGATCGGAAAATTTCAAGGCTTTCCGCCGAATTTTTTCTACTTAAAAACTTTTTGGTAAACAAATATATATATATATATATATGCTGTTACTAATTGAATTATATATACTTCGCGTCATTTGGAAAAAAAAATCGTATCACATCAATAAAATGGATGAATTTTATTTGATTAAAATTATAGAATTTGTAAAAGTTTAAGAAGTTAGATCTTCCTTCAAAGAATAACAATGGAAACGACTCTTTGACTTACCTTATTTCCAATTGATTGATGTCATGTTGCAGTAGCAGGTCTAATCCTCATTAAGTATGATGCCAACGTCGATCATATTCCAATCTTATTAATCCTCATCACCAAAGTTATGCGTATGGCGCCAACTAATCGGCAATAAAATTACCAATGTTAGTATACATATATACACACACACATACACACACACACAAACACACACACACACACATATATATATATATATATATAATTTTTTTATATATGATATATGGACAATTAAGGTGGTTTTAGAGTCAGATCATGGCTGCTATTTTCAGCATGGTGGTATCTCGTAGATACGCTAATTTATAATTTTAATAATTATTAACTTTGAACGTTATCTTTTCCATACTGACCACTTGATAAAATTATTATTTTATTTTTTAAATTAACGATCTTATCCTTGAATATATATATATAATATATATATATATATATATATATATATATTGACGCTCCGCAAAATCCCAAATTCTATTTATTTGCTTTGCTTTGCGGGAGCAACTGTTTTATTGAAAGTGTATCTTGTTTTAAATGTTCGAAATACGAGACTAGAAAAACAGCCAACAACTGATGAAGGGTAGTTCTTTATGTTGTTTGTTTTTGTTTTCTATTTTGGTCTTTGGTTGTTCCAGAGAATAATTCATGTTCCATGTACTCGTGCTTTTTTGTTGTACACGTTTAGTGACGTCCTGTGCCCACATATGCATATATATATATATATAATATGTATAGGTGTATTTACATATACGTATGTATATATGCATATATATATATATATATATATATATATATATATATATATATATATTTAGTGTAGGAAGAAATGGAGCTGAACGAAGATTTAACAAAATTCCTTTTTAATTATTTTCTACATATGTTTCAAAGCTGCAAAGTCCCTAATTCGGATTGAATAAGGAGACCATTTTGGCAGCCTTCTCTTCAGGAAAATCCAGGAACTTAATTCTCCAACAAAATGCACATCAAACTTTTCGACAAACGCTCGCGAGGAGCCCATGGGATAAATGGCACAAAACTGTCTCTCAATATGCGTTGACGCCAGGCTGGGTGAAAGCCGACAGAATACATTCTCACTCTTTGATTTTCCTGTAACCCTCCCCCCTGTTAGCCGGATTTTGACCTTGATTTATCTCAACGGACTTTTTCGTCGGCTTTCACCCAGCCTGGCGTCAACGCATATTGAGAGACAGTTTTGTGCCATTTATCCCATGGGCTCCTCGCGAGCGTTTGTCGAAAAGCTTGCTGCACATTTGTTTGGAGAATTAAGTTCCTGGATTTTCCTGAAGAGAAGGCTGCAAAATGGTCTCCTTATTCAATCCGAATTAGGGACTTTGCAGCCTTTGAAACATATGTAGAAAATAATAAAAAGGAATTTTGTTAAATCTTCGTTCAGCTCCATTTCTTCCTACACTAAATATATAAACTTCAAATTTCCGCACTAAGGCACGGGTTTGAGACCCCATGGTCGTAACCTCAACCGTGATTTTTCTGTTGTGACTTTTGCTACCCAGGTATCGGTTATCTTTGAATAATCCGTAACAAGATAATTCACTTATCCATTTCAATATATATATATATATATATATATATTATATATAATATATATATATATATATATATATATATGCATGTTTTGTGTTTGTGTGTCTGTGTTTGTCACCCTAGCATTGCTTAACAACCGATGCTGGTGTGTTTACATCCCCGTCACTTAGCGGTTCGGCAAAAAGAGACCGATAGAATAAGTACTGGGCTTACAAAGAATAAGTCCCGGGGTCGATTTGCTCGACTAAAGGCGGTGCTCCAGCATGGCCGCAGTCAAATGACTGAAACAAGTAAAAGAGTAAAAGAGTAAGAGTATACAAGCATACATACACGGGGCGCAAAAGTAGGTATACAGTAAGTGTCACATGAATTTTATAATAATTGCAGCGTGGACCTGATCACTGATAAAATCCCGTGCAGCATGGAATTTTGTCACTGATCAGGTGACGGTTTCAAAGAGACGAAAATATTCTGGCAAATCTTTATATATAAAAGTGAGGTTGTGTGCTGGCTGTCTCCTACGATTTGGATTCCTAACTACTCCCACATTTTGCGGTGCAGTTTCACCAAAACCGGCTATCTTATAGTCGTGATTCATATCGAGCCCTTCTGGGTATTAGCGCGCGTCTACGATGAGTCTACGATTTTTAAAAAAAAGTTACCATCAATTTTTCCCATTTTTAATGCATTTTTGGCATATATAAGGGAAGTAACTCTCTAAAAATTTATTATTAAATCTCAGAACGTGAAAAGCTACAGTAACCCCCCCCCCTTTGTGGTTAGCCATATTGAGATGGCTATTATACTTTACATCTCTAAAAATGCTTATATAGTTATTTCCCTTACAAACCCGAGCAACGCCGGGCGATACTGCTAGTTAGATTTAAATGTTGAAGTGAATCTAACGGATTTTGTGTATTTCTTAAATGGCTTATAAACACCTTCCACGCTGCAATTGTTTTTTCGTTCCAGCACACGATCTCAGATCAGGTCACTTGCTAAGCAAGTACATCTCCGTAGTTATAATTAATTCATTAAAATTATTAGCACAATAAATTATAATCTTGCCTCAATATCTGTTCACCTTGATCCTTCTCATAGTCAGTATTTACCCTGCAAATTTGATCCCTCGAAAAGACATCGGAGTTTAAGTTCGAATACTTTGAGCGCTAGAATACTTTGAGTGCAGAGTCATTGATCATAACAAGTACATTTTTCATAACTAAAATAATACTTTTATCTTAACCTTTAATTTGTTTGATAAAAATAAATGAGTATTGTACGTGTTTTCTTTTTCCTATAAAGTTATACCTACTTTTAATACAAATATATACAAATATATATGAATATATACGGCCACTATGTTTAGAAATTATATCGATCTTTTATATTCATATATGTGTGCGTGTATATATATATATATATATATATATATATATATATATATGGAGGGGAAGCGTATCTATCTCTCTATATATGTATGTATACATGTATGCGTGTCTGTGTGTGTGTGAGTGTATACATCCATTTAACATTGCATGTGGGAGATGTAGGACTGGAGATCCACTTCTGTATCAGCTACCGAAAGATAGATTGATTCATACATACATACATAGACAGACAGACTGAGAGAGAGACACAAGCAGATAGACAACCAGATAGATAGATAGATAGATAGATAGATAGATAGATAGATAGATAGATAGATAGATAGATAGATAGATAGATAATAGATAGATAGATAGATAGATAGATAGATAGATAGATAGTAGATAGATAGAAGATAGATAGATAGATAGATAGATAGATAGATAGATAGATAGATAGATAGATAGATAGATAGATAGATAGATAGATAGATAGATAGGTAGATAGATAGATAGATAGGTCTTCCTTTTTGAAGCCCAGTCGTTCTGCTAGAGATTATGTAACCAACTTCGTCCGACTCGGTACTTAACACTTGCTTCTATCTTCGTCCGTTGACGAATGAAATGTTGCATCGACTGTGACAGCACTGCATTCCGAAAGCCCTAAACGAACCCATATAGACACGAGAAATAATTTGAGTTGAAGGAGTCACCTTTACTCTCCAAAGACTAGCTTGGTCTTATGTAATTATGTGTCTTGTAAAGTTTCTATTTAGTGTTGCTTTACATGTGAGACGTGAAAGTAAGCGAATAAACTAAAACTTTGTATTTCCGAAATCTTTGGATTATATAAGAAAGATAAAAGCAATATAGACAGATATTCTTTTCTACTCTAGACATCTGGTGCTTAATTTATCGACCCCGAAAGTATAAAAGGCAAAGTCGACATCGGTGGAATGTGAACTCAGAACGTAAACACAGACGAAATACTGCTAAAGTTTCTGCCAGCTAGCCGCAGGCACAAGGCACTAAATTTTGAAGGAGGGAGACAGTCGATTAGATCGTCCCCAGTGCGTAACTGGTACTTAATTTATCGATCCCGAAAGGATGAAAGGCAAAGTCAACCTCGGCGGAATTTGAACTCAGAACGTAACGGCTGACGAAATACCTGTTTCGTTATTACCCACAAGGTGCTAAACATGGAGGGGACAAACGAGGACAGACAAACGGATTAAGTCGATTGCATCGACCCCATGCGTAAATGGTACTTACTTAATCGACCCCGAAAGGATGAAAGGCAAAGTCGACATCGGTAGAATTTGAACTCAGTACGTAACGGCGGACGAAATACCGCTAAGCATTTTGCCTGGCGAGCTAACGTTTCTTATTTCTTTACTGACCACAAGGAGCTAAACGTAGAGGGGACAAACAAGGACAGACAAAGGGATTAAGTCGATTACATCGACCCCAGTGTACCAGTTACTCAGAAAGTAACGGCAGACGAAATACCTATTTCTTTATTACCCACAAGGGGCTAAACACAGAGGGGACAAACAAGGACAGACATAGGTATTAAGTCGATTACATCGACCCCAGTGCGTAACTGGTACTTAATTTATCGACCCCGAAAGGATGAAAGGCAAAGTCGACCTCGGCGGAATTTGAACTCACAACGTAACGCAGACGAAATACCGCTAAGCATTTCGCCCGGCGTGCTAACGATTCTGCCAGCTCGCCGCCTTAAATATAGACGGATACGTTTTTTTTTTCAGTCAATGTGCGCGCATAGAGACGCACAAAGGCACACAAACAATTACACGCATACACACACACGGACAGTGTGAACTTCTCATTATCATTTCCTGAGATTAAGGTCACGAGCTGGCAGAATAGTTACCACGTCTAGCAAAATGTTTAGTGTTCTGAGTTCAAATTCCGCGGAGGTCGACTTTGCCTTTCATCTTTTCAGGATCGATGAAATAAATACCAGTTAGTCACTGGGGTCGATGTAATCAATTTGTCCTCTCCCACAAAATTTCGGGCTTTGTGCCTATAGTAGAAATGTTTATGTCTTGAGAATAAGGTGGAGAACTGGCAGAACCGTTAGCACGCCGGGCGAAATGCTTAGCAGTATTACGTCTGGCGCAACGTTGTCAGTTCAAATTCCGCTGAGGTCGACTTTGCCCTTCATCCTTTCGGGGTCGATAAATAAGTACCAGTTACGCATTGGGGTCGATATAGTCGACTTAACCCGTTTGGCTGTCCTTGTTTGTCTCCTCTGTGTTTAGCCCCTTGTGGTTAGTAAAGAAATAGGTATTTCGTCTGTCTTTACGTTCTGGGTTCAAATTCCGTGAGGTTGACTTTGCCTTTCATTATTTCGCACTGGTGTCGATATAATCGACTTAATCCGCTTATCTGTCCTTGTTTGTCCCCTCTGTGTGTAGCCCCTTGCGGGTAGTAAAGAAATAGGTATTTCGTCCGTCCGAAGATGCCCAAGATGGCCAGCAATGGGACTAAAACCGACTTGGATAACAACTACCAGAACTAGGAGTAACTACACTAGACATAAACATACATAACGGTGCTACTATATGCGTCCGCGCGTGATGTTTCTTTGCTTTATTTTACTCTTTACTCTTTTACTTGTTTCAGTCATTTGACTGCGGCCATGCTGGAGCACCGCCTTTAGTCGAGCAACTCGACCCCGGGACTTATTCTTTTGTAAGCCCAGTACTTATTCTATCGGTCTCTTTTGCCGAACCGCTAAGTAACGGGGACATAAACACACCAGCATCGGTTGTCAAGCAATGCTAGGGGGACATACACAGACACACACACACACACACGCATATATATAAACATATATACGACAGCTTCTTTCAGTTTCCGTCTACCAAATCCACTCACAAGACTTTGGTCGGCCCGAGGCTATAACAGAAGACACTCACCCAAGGTGCCACGCAGTGGGACTGAACCCGGAACCATGTGGTTGGTAAACAAGCTACTTACCACACAGCCACTCCTGCGCCTATTTATTTTATTTTATTTTATTGTTTTTTGTATGTGCTTAATTTTTACTGCTAGTGTGCATTGAAGAATTCAAAATATAAGACGAGATAACTCTGCAAAACAAAACCAAGATATTCTTTGCCAAAACCTGGCCAAACATTGAATGACATGAGAAGCGAAAAACTCTCTTTACTTACTGTCAGATGTGAGTGACGTGATTCCAGTATCCAAAATATATTTCCTAAACAAACTTTCACCCATTCACATATACATACGCACCTAGGCAAACAACACACACATACAAACACAC
>NW_021834221.1:15000-20000 GCF_006345805.1 Octopus sinensis
TTTGTAAGCCCAGTACTTATTCTATCGGTCTCTTTTTGCCGAACCGCTAAGTGACGGGGAAATAAACACACCAGCATCGGTTGTCAAGCAATGCTAGGGGGACAAACACAGACACACAAACACACAGACATACATATGTATATATACATATATACGACGGGGTTCTTTCAGTTTCCGTCTACCAAATCCACTCACAAGGCATCGGTCGGCCTGAGGCTATAGCAGAAGACACTTGCCCAAGGTGCCACGCAGTGGGACTGAACCCGGAACCATGTGGTTGGTAAACAAGCTACTTACCACACAGCCACTCCTGCGCCTATATATATATATGCTTGCGTATAGAATTATATATATATGTGCGCGTGTGTCTGTGTGTAGTGTGCGTTTTGGTGTGTTTGTTTGTGTGCGCATGCGTGTGTGTTTGGGTATGTATGTTTATTTGGGTATGTATATTACGTATATCTATCTTTGTAGCTGTCTATCTGTCTGTTTATATATGTGCCTATCTATCTAGCTATAGATATACATATATGTGTATGTATATATATATATATACATGTATATTGAATATATGATGTATCATGTTTATACACACTCGCATACATATATATACATATACATACTCACACTCACGTAATGTATATATATATATAATGTATATATATATATAATATATATATATATATATATATATATATAAATTATATATATATATATATTATATACATGCGTGTACGTGTGTGTGTATTTATCATTTATTATACGTGTGTATGTGTATGGATAAGTAAGCATGTAGTTATTTATGTACCCATATAAGAAATCAAAGAAACGCCGGCAAGAAATATACTCTCTTACACAATATATACAGTAAACATTCAGTTTTGATAAAACCATGTATTATTACATGGCAATAACGTGACATGATGATATTAGATAACGTAACTTCTTTGAAGAATTCTTCTGTTTTTGCTCCATTAATGAAGAGCACAACCACTCGAGGCTTCGGTCTTTGACATAAACTGTGGTGCTTCCTGGTCATAATGTATACTAGTTTGGCAATCTCTATAAACCGTTCAGAATTATAAGACATTGATTGAGAAGTTTACGAAATGGTGGAAGAAAATTAAGAGGAGTGTGTAGAGGTCCCACGGCTCTCTCTGGTTGAGTAAGTTTTTGGTCGTGTTGTTGTTCTTTTATTGATGCAATAAATTTTAGTACGAAGTAACAACTTATTTCGTCTCGTTCCTTTTCACTGAACCATTCAATCAATTAATCATTCAATCAATCAATTAAACAATCAGTCAATTTATATATCTCTCTCTCGATATATATATATATATAATATCTATATATTATATATAGATATATATATATATATATATATATGCGTGTTTGTGTTTATGTATCTCTCTCTCTCTTTCTATATATATATATATATATATATATATATACATACATACATACATACATACATATATATATATATATAAGAGAGAGAGAGAGACAGAGAGAGACAGACACAGAAGACAGACAGACAGAAGACAGACAGACAGACAGATAGACAGATAGATAGATAAATAGATAGATAGAAAGATAGATAGATAGATGGATATGTAGGTAGGTAGATAGATAGATAGATAGATAGATAGATAGATAGATAGATAGATAGATAGATAGATAGATAGATAGATAGATAGATAGATAGATAGATAGATAGATAGATAGATAGATGGATACTTTTTCGCTCATACGCATACATATGCACTCACTGATGTATATATAGAAAAGATCTGCTGTTCTTTTATGCACGTTATATTGAAAACACGACCATATTCTACACAACATTCCTTTGTTATGCTCGGCATTTCTTTGTTTTGTCTTTTTGCAGCTTGTTTAATAGTTTATCCTTTTTTACTGCCCTAAAGATCTAACTTTGAAATCTTGTAGAAACATGAATCCGTATAAGCACAACCCGTTTAATCTAAAACGGGCAGTAGTATATTCAAATGCCTCTGCACAACCTGTAGATTAGGCTGAGAGACTCTAGAAATATTAATATGAATGCATTGGAGAAATGTATTTTTTGAAATCTAGTTTAAGAAACCAGAACAAATCATTTAGAGTGATTTTGGGCATACTTGTATTTTCAATATAATGAATAGATACATACACAGACACAGATGTACACACATTCTTAGAAAGGGGTACAGACAGGCAGATGGACAGACACAGTCAGTGAATGATAGAGTCAGAGAGCGTGAAAGTGTTTATAGAAAGTTTATGTATGTTTATTTGTATCTTCTCATACACGGTATATATAGTTTTGAAAGTATTTATCATTTTATGAAATCTACATGACAGCCGATTAGAACTCTAGAAGCTGAAAGCACTTTGGAGGTTTCTGTTGTGTCTTGTACAAGTATAAAGGATATAGCCAGCTCAAGACACCTTCCTTGAGATGAGCTGTTATGGTTCCTGTTCATGGATGTTATATGTTGTCAGTCAGCACAAACATTTCAAAGTTACACGAAATAGCTTGATCCCTTAAGTCATGTAAATGTTGGTTCTCGGGAAATGTCCGTTGGTAATTGACAGTTATAGGAGATGTGTGAAATGTCTTCTGACGTCACTGAATAAAAAGATGTCTGTCCATATTGGTTTCTCAAGTGGGAGAATTCATTTTCTTGTTTTCGAGCTCCTTAAATCCACGGAATTCTCTTTCGTCTCCTCTCTTGCCCCTCTCTCTCTCTCTCTCTCTCTTTCTCTCTCTCTCTATGTATGCATGTCATTGCTCAGTTTCGCTTCAAGATTTCTTGGCAAAATAGAAAGAACCGGTTTCTAACCGAGATCCAAGGCTCCTTCATTGATATTTCAACATCAATAACTGGGTATTTTTATTTGTATGTATGTATATATGTACGTATGTATGTATGTTGCTATCTAACAATCAATGTATCTCTCTTACACTGTATTATATATATATATATATATATATATATATATATTCATATATATATATATATGTGTGTGTGTATATATGTATATGTATATATATATATATGTACATGTATATATGTGTATATGTGTATATGTGTATATATATTTATATGTATATATATATATATATATGTATATATATATGTATATATGTATGTATGTATACGTATACATATATTCTTGTGTACATATATATATATATAGATGGAGATATAAATTAATACATACATACGGGCAAGAATGCATGCATGCATACGTACATGCATACATACACACTGATATACACACACATTCATGCATACATACATACACAGAGAAACAATAAACGGTAGGTCTTCTTCTGGTATCCATATATATATAAATATATATCCTTTAAATATGCATACACCTCAATTGTATATAATATATATTCAACTCGATTATGGAACGCCTTTTTTCATTTCCGCAGCTTTAGGTGCAAGAATTGACAATGGTGTTTGCATAAGAATATTTCTTCCAGAAAGAACTGCTACATATCCGTTATATTATTAATACCTTCATGCGTGTAAACGCTCTTAATGTGTAAGAAATTGTTCGGCACTAAAAAGTTATATAAATGCAGACGTTTCAAGCTCGACAGCTCGTCAGAGAAACACGTGTGATATGCGTAAGTTGTGCTCTGGCCAAAAATACAGGAAACTGGTTGTCGTTGAAGAAATTATAGATGTTGACGACTGAAGTTCGTCTGTTTGGTAGTGAAACACACAAAGTATGTGGTGGTATGTAAATAAATAAATATACTTCCGTAAATATAAGTAGAGAGTTATGAATTTTTTATTTTCGTTTATCTTAACTCGACAATATTTGCTTATTTGTTGGGCACTATTTAAATTTTCAAAATATAGATTCATATTTTTTTCTTTCCTCTCATCTGTCTCAGTCTCTGTCTGTCAGTCTTTCTTACGGATTGTATATCCGCTCGTTTGTGTGTTTGTCTGTATGTCCGTCTGTCTGTCTGTCTGTCTATGTATACTCTTTTTACTCTTCTACTTGTTTCAGTCATTTGACTGCGGCCATGCTGGAGCACCGCCTTTAGTCGAGCAAATCGACCCCGGGACTTATTCTTTGTAAGCCCAGTACTTATTCTATCAGTCTCTTTTACCGAACCGCTAGGTGACGGGGACGTAAACACACCAGCATCGGTTGTCAAGCAATGCTAGGGGGACAAACACAGACACAAACCACAAACATACATATATATATATATACATATACGAAGGCTTCTTTCAGTTTCCGTCTACCAAATCCACTCACAAGGCATTGGTCGGCCCGGGGCTATAGCAGAAGACACTTGCCCAAGATGCCACGCAGTGGGACTGAACCCGGAACCATGTGGTTGGTTAGCAAGCTACTTACCACACAGCCACTCCTGCGCCTGTATGTTTCTATTCATTGTAAATGCGACGCTCATATTTGTTTGGCTGATTCTTACCGAATTCAAGTAACAAACTCAACTTTCGTCAAGTGTACATACATGGCTCTGAGCCCGAAAGATTTAAGCGTACATGTGTTCATCCATTGTACATAAACATTTGCGTATGTCTGTGAGTATGTGTGTGTGTAAATTTGTGTGTATGTGTGTCTGTACGTGTGTGTGTGTGGCCGTTGTTGCGTATCAATGTGCATATTTGTGAATTGTATGGTTCTTGATCCATATATGTATATATATTATATAGTGTGGTGAATAAACACATGTCTAGATTACGCAAAAAAATGAAAATAACACCGATATCTCATTTTAACAGATATATATACCAAAATTACATAAGAATATCTTGAAATACTAAATAGTAAATTTATTCAATAAAATCGTCATTTGCTTCAACCACGGCCTCCAGACGACTTCAGAATCTCCTACAACTCTCTTGGACAGTCTCTTTATTTGGTCAATGCTGCCATAGTCCTTGCACTAAGTTCATTTTTGGTGTTACAAGGAGTTTTGTTGGTCTCTCGCTCAACTGTGC
>NW_021834221.1:25000-27500 GCF_006345805.1 Octopus sinensis
GATTTGCTCGACTAAAGGAGGTGCTCCAGCATGGCCGAAGTCAAATGACTGAAACATGTAAAAGAGTAAAAGAGTAACAGAGAGTATCTACTGCGAACCCTGCTGTACTCTTTCGCCACGACTTTCTCTCACCCTTTCTTTCAGTTTTTAATGTACCTGTAATTCAGAGGGCCCAACCTTGTTACACTCTGTGCCACGCTGAATCTCCCCGAGAACTACATTAAGGGCACACGTGTTTGTAGAGTGCTCAGCCACGTGCACGGTAATTTCACGAACAGGCTGTTCCGTTGATCGGATCAATTGGAACCCTCGTCTTCGCAACCGACCGAGTGCCACCATTCTTTTATTCTTATTTTTTATTTCAGTCGTTTGACTGAGGCTATGCTGGAGCACCACTTTAGTCGAGCAAATGTAAATCAGGAGTTATTCTTTGTAATCCTAGTACTCATCCTATCGGAACTTCTTGCAGAACCGCTAAGTTACGGGGACGTAAACCTAGCAGCATCGGTTGTCAAGCGATGGCGGGGGGGGGGGACAAAAACAGACACACAAACATACACACACACATGATAATATATATATATATATATATATATAAGACAGGCTTCTTTCAGTTTCCCTCTACCAAATCCACTCACAATGCTTTGGTAGGCCCGAAGCTAAAGTAGAAGACATTGCTTAAGGTGATACGCAGGAGGACTGAACCCGAAACTGTGTAGTTGGTAAGCAAGCTACTTACCACAAAACCTCTCCTGCGCCTAGAAAATATAAAATAAAAAATACTGAAATATGCAGAATGAAAACGCAAAGCAGAATGAATATCAGTAAAGTAATCACCGAGCATGCGCACTAGGTTGACTGTGTTAACGAATGAATAAATGATAACCAGTGTTATCTTTATATATAAAAGTCAAGTTGTGTGTCTGTCTCCTACGATTTAGAATCCTAACTACTCCCACATTTTGCGGTGCAGTTTAACCAAAACCGGGTATCTTATAGTTGTGATTCATATCCAGCCCTTCTGGGTATTAGCGCGCGTCTACGATGAGCCTACGATTTTAAAAAAATTACCATCATTTTTTCCCAATTTTTAATGCATTTTTGGCATATATAAGGGAAGTAACTCCCTAAAAATGTATTATTAAATCTCAGAACGTAAAAAGCTACAGTAGCACCCCCCCCCTTTGTGGTTAGCCATATTGAGATGGCTATTATACTTTACATCTCTAAAAATGCTTATATAGTTATTTCCCTTACAAACCCGAGCAACGCCGGGCGATACTCTTTTCTCTTTTTTCTCTTTTACTTGTTTCAGTCATTTGACTGCGGCCATGCTGGAGCACCGCCTTTAATCGAGCAACTCGACCCCGGGACTTATTCTTTGTAAGCCCAGTACTTATTCTATCGGTCTCTTTTTTGCCGAACCGCTAAGTTACGGGGACGTAAACACAACCCAGCATCGGTTGTCAAGCAAAGCTAGGGGAACAAACACAACACACACAACAAACAAACACATATATATATATATATACATATATACGACAGGCTTCTTTCAGTTTCCGTCTACCAATCCACTCACAAGGCATTGGTCGGCCCGGGGCTATAGCAGAAGACACTTGCCCAAGATGCCACGCAGTGGGACTGAACCCGGAACCATGTGGTTGGTTAGCAAGCTACTTACCACACAGCCACTCCTGCGCCTATACTGCTAGTCTTTAATAAATAAAAAGAAAACAGGTTTTAATGAAGGAGGGGGCGATTTGGCAACGGACGCCGAATTATAAAATGTCCTTAAAACTTAGTAATAGAAAATGATATCGGAAAGAAAGACGGGTTTTACAAAATCATTGAGTTAAACAGAAGATGGCTAAATATTGAATATGTTGAGTTAATGTAGCAGAATTTAAAGATAGGACGAGCAGAATGTAAATATTTCTAAGAGAAGCCAAAGAAATTTAAAATTCTAAAAGAAACGATCAACCTAATGAATTTATAGCAAATGTGGATACATTGGAAGAAAGAAAAAAGAAACAATTATTGTCTAACGATGGATACCACCTGAAACGAAAGTTGCGTGAAAACCAATATTATTTACTAAAGCAAAATACTGTAAAAACATGGTGTCGATGATCTTTTCTGTTTATTCAAAATTTTTGCATTTAAATTGTGTGTATATATGCGAGGGCAAAAAACAAAACACGTGGCACTGAACACATCTGACAGGCGTTATATATGTTTCATACCAGTTCGACTCAGCTGTTGGCGTATGGGACGAATATGTCTCATCACAATTTGGAAGATTTCTGATGAGACGGTCTGGTTATATACATTTAAAACAAAATGACGATGAGTCACGTTGTTCCATACATACATACATACATACATACATACATACATACATACATACATACATACATGCATGCATGCATGCATGCATGCATACATACATGCATGCATACATACATGGAGAAGAGAAACTGTGCACAGTTGTGGAAATTAG
>NW_021834221.1:32500-47500 GCF_006345805.1 Octopus sinensis
ATATACGACGGGCTTCTTTCAGTTTCCGTCTACCACATGCACTCGCATGGAATTGGTCGGCCCGAGGCTATAGTAGAAGACACTTGACCAAGGTGTCATGCAGTGAGACAGAACCCGGAACTATGTGGTTGGTAAGCAAGCTATTTACCACACAGCCACTCCTGCTGTATATATATGTATATATACATATATTTATGTATATATACATATATATATATACATATAGGAACATGTGAACAGGTTAATGGGGGCTTCAGGTAAACAATTATGCGTGTAAATATAAACAAGTGTGTGAATGTTTGTTCATGCATGTACACCATTTTCTTTGTTTGTTATATTCTACCATTACGTTTATTATCAAATGACTTTTGTGGCGACAAACGATACAAGGTTACTCACTACAATGAAATATTTGGCACTCCGAAACTAAGATGTTGATGGTTCATCACTGGTTAATAAATCTTATTTTGACAGCTGTACACACCTTTGATTTGGAGGGGTTTGTTTTGCTTTTAATTTTAGTTGGGAGTGCTAAGAATTCAATAAGAATTGTATCACGTGATGTATTGAATTTGTCGAGAATATAACCTCAACGAACTCGCATGCTCACAGCCGTAGTCATTTAAATCTATGTGGCTATGAAATCTTTTTGTGGCTTTTTGTTTATTTATGTGATACGACGATTGTCAGGAGAGATTACAGTGGTTGTTACCGGTGCATATACGTGCATGTAGGTGTATACAATATATATATATATATATATATTATTTACATTATTTACATTTGAGGGATATTTGTCCTCATCTTGTTTGTTGTTAACACAACGTGTCAGCTTATATACCCTTTATCCTTCATCAGGTGTCTTGGGGAAATTTCGAACCTGGTATTTATTATTATTATTATTATTGTTATTATTATTATTATTATTATTATTATTATTATTGTTATTATTATTATTATCATTATTATTAATGATAATAATATGCCATATGGCATTGTTGTTAAGAACTGGAGGGTATATCAGCCGAAATGTTGTGTTTACAACAAAGATGACAAATATACATCAATTGTAAATGATGTAAATAATGTACATAACACCTCATCTCTTAAATATAGAACTATATGTGTGTGTGTATGCGTGTATGTATGTGTGCATGCATGGCACCCATCATCGACTCTATCACAGCACCGACTCCTTCACCTGCACTTCTACCTATATAATCTACTGCATCACCTGCTCTCTCTGCCCTTCTCTATACATCGGGCAAACGGGACACCGCTACGCTGATCGGTTCGCGGAACACCTCCGAGACAAACGACTCGGCAATGACACTCCGGTCTTGCGCCTTTTCTGTTCTACCGGTCACCCTTTGCAACACCTGTCTGTGTTCGAAATCATTGGTCGAAAATTCCCTATACTGATCTGTCAGTTTCGGCTAATTCCGTAGCCTCATCAGTAGGGACCACTCAATTCAGCAGATTCCGAACTTAATTTTCTGTCAGTACATATGAATTCACCATAAAAATCTATGGATGATTTAGTGAATCGCTCAAGTATTTTCAGACAATTAATATAGACAGGGGATACTTAATTGTCCT
Organism: Octopus sinensis; assembly: GCF_006345805.1. NCBI lineage: Eukaryota > Metazoa > Mollusca > Cephalopoda > Octopoda > Octopodidae > Octopus > Octopus sinensis. Next base: position 34,100 of record NW_021834221.1, read on the forward strand.
AGACATGACTAGGGCGTTAGAACGGTGACCAGTAATAAAGTCACAATTTTGGCTAGGAAAAAAAGTCACAATTTTGGCTAGGAAAAAAGACAATATTGGCTAGGAAAAAAGTCACAATTTTGGCTTGGAAAAGACACAATTTTGACTAGGAAAAAAGACAATATTGGCTAGGAAAAGTCACAATTTTGGCTAGGAGAAGAGTTACAATTTTGGGTAGGAAAAAGTCACAATTTTGGCTAAGAAAATAGTCACAATTTTGGCTAGGAAAAAAGGCAATATTGGCTAGGAAAAGTCACAATTTTGGCTAGGAGAAAAGACACAATTTTGGCTAGGAAAAAAGACAGAGGTAAGTACAGAGGTAAGTCGTAACAATCTTTAATGCGTCAAATAAAATGTTTTGTTGTAGGTCATTCGTTTCTTGAAGTTCTGAATCTCATCCAAATCAATTTTACCTTTTATACTTTCAGGACCAATAAATTTATGCTTCTTTGAAGCATTGAGATCGATGAAATCGTCTTGCTTCTTCACGTCAAAATTGCTGACCTACCACACTGCAATGCATCAGCGTTCTGTTCGGTGTTATGTTGTTATTTTCATCAGTTATACGCCATGAAAACCAATTAACCAGTTAACCAGTTAACCGGCGTTATGACACTTCGAGCACGAGAAAATAAATTCTAACTTGATATTTTTATCTCCTAGAGGTTAACATTATTAAGAGGTGAATAAATTATATGAGGGAAATATGTATATATTAATTCTTCACACGTTCCAACAAATATATTAGTCATCAACAAGTAGTTTGGTGTTAATTGAATCATCTAATTGGTGTTAAATGAATCTCACGTTGAGATTCATTGATAGGAGGTTTCTTCGTATAATCATTTATTCTGTTTGTTTTAATCAATGAACTGGGCACATGCAGAGTCAGTCGATCAATTGTCCCCAAAATTTATTTTTTATCCAAACAGTTATGTTATAGGGGATCGTTTGTCAGGTGATATGAGGGCAAACGTAAAGACATGCATACATTATAGTTTATAACCCTGAGGAGCTTCCACCAATTTCAGTCTACCGAATTTACTCACATGTTTTGCTTGCTAGGGACTGCAGCAATGAAAGATATTTACCCAAGCCGCCACGCTGTGAGACTTGATCGAAACCAAATGGCTGCAAAATGATCTTCTTCATCACAAAGACACAACGGTGCCTAAAGCGGTCCATGTGTGCATTAACCGATTACGGGATAGTCTCTATAGTTCGCGTGTACAAACGTTTAAAGATCTTTAAAATGCAGATTGAGTTTGGGTCGGTCAAAAATGGCGAAATGCAAAATTAAATTTATATTTAACCGTTTGGGCCCTGACCTCATGAACCTCATTTGACCATCAACCTGGCAACCCACCAGTCCTACGGTATAGAGCGGTGCTATAGTATGCAGAAAAATAAAGCTTTCCACCAGTAAACTGGTGTTAGGGGCTCACAAGATTAAGCATACAACCAGAGGTAGTGAGTAAATTCTTGCCCAAATAATAATTAGCGTATGATGCAAATTAAGACAGTGGATTGGTAAAGATGAAGGAATATTTAATTAAAAGCTATATGTAGTATGGTAGCGTTTAAGGCGGCGAGCTGGCAGAACCGTTAGCACGCCAGACGAAATGCGTAGTCGTATTTCGTCTGCCGTTACGTTCTGAGTTCAAATTCCGCCGAGGTCGACTTTGCCTTTTATCCTTTCGGGGTCGATAAATTAAGTACCAGTTACGCATGAGGTCGATATAATCGACTTAATCCGTTTGTCTGTCCTTGTTTGTCCCCTCTGTGTGTAGCCCCCTGTGGGTAGTAAAGAAATAGCTATATGTAGTATTGTAGCATTTTATTTTGACTCCTTACATCTTAATTTCAATTCCTACTGCGGTCAATTTAATCTTTTAACATCTCGACGTTAAAATGGAGTATTTTTGAAAGTACCGACCGATTTAATCGGCTGACACCTTTCAAGTAAATGGCAAGTAAGTTATAAGTAAATATTCGATGCGAACGTTTAAGGATTGGCGGTCGACTTTGAATAAATAAAAGCAGTCGAGAAAATTATTTGTAGACGGAAAGTTAAGCATACAAAGATGAAAAATGATGAACGATTAAATCAGCTGTGATGAAAGAAGTGAGCTGAAACAAGCAAAATGTGGACGAATAAAACACTGATTGGCCAATAGGAAAACAAAGGAAGGATATTAATGCAGCAAACATTACACAGATTGACGGAACGATGCGGAGAATAAATATAAATAATTTATAGAAGAAATAAATCCAGAAAATCATAGAACAAATCATTAACGATGTAACTAAAGACTGGCGTAGTTAAATGTCGAAACGTTGCAGATAAATACGACCAAACAACTAATCAAAGCAAACGAAGTATAAGAACGTCGGAGAGAAGACTATGAGGTCGAAAACAAGGTGTAAAGATAATTAAGACGGGAAATTCCGTTTGATATCGAACAAGAACTAGAAATCACTTCAGAAGAATTTACACACGCAATTAAGGAACTAAAATGGTTTAAATACCCCAGAAGACATTACGGTAATGTATAGGGTTGTTAAAACAGGGAGATGGTATGTAAATGTGGGTCTTTCTAAAATTGGTATAGTGTTTTACGTTGAAGAAAATCACTCCGTCAATTGACAGAATTATTTGTTATACGATGACTACAGCATGGAAAATACAATAAAATGAAAAAGAATTAACGGTATAATTAGTTTAATTACCAGCTATTTCCAAGTGATACTTCTCTGCGTTTTACTTGCTCGAATAAACCCAACGATAAAATGGAAACTTTATGATGAGATCGTATTGTTTCCCAGCAGGAAGAGACATTGTTTAGAAGTTTTGCAATGGCTGACTGTTAAAATTCTCGGAAGAAAAGTCAGGATTTTATCACAATTTTACTGGCGATAAAAAGAAAACTTTGACAATATCTGCTACGGCACCCCATATTTTCAGGCTCTCATTGTTATTCTATAATTATTTCTTTATTCAACCTTTTAAATTTATGATTCGAGTGGCAGGGGGCAGTGTAATTTGTAACAGGTTCCCTATAACCAAGTCACCGTTTACCTGCATTTCTGACGACCAGGAAATAAAGGGAGTGTCTACAACTAGGTATAGAGAACTTATCATTCGGTACTTCGTTCATAAAAGATGCTTTTCTAGGATTTCACACGTACATAATCGTCGTCAATGAATTAATATGATGAAAGATTCACTCAATCTAACACAGACACACACATGAACACATACATACACAGATTAATAATATATATGTATATATATATATATACATACGCCTAAATTATTGTATTCTATGTATATATATATATATATATATATTAATAAAAGGAATTCCAACCTTGTCTGAATTTCACGTTTTATTTACATTCTTATAATGATATAATATAATATAATATAACAGACTAAAATAAAATAGTAGAATGCTAAATGTTCATTCTGATTGAACTAGTACTTTCATGCATTAAATTATGCAATCTTCAGGTTCATGTAGTAGTGGTGACAGTCATGCTTCACAATTTTTGACTGTATATATATATATTTGTATATATATATATATGTATGTATATATAATATATATATATATATATATATATACATACGCCTAAATTATTGCATTGCATGTATATATATATATATATGTATATATGCATATATATATATCCAGATGATTTCTTTTGAATGAAACAGTTCTAGTCTGTAGAAGCTCCGTCTATATAATAAATTAATTTACTCTGCTATGTATTGAGTACCTTATTTACTGTGGTTAACCCCGACTCAACCCGGGACCTACATAATATATATATATATATATATATATATATATATTATATATATATATATATATATATATATATATATATACAATATACATGCATATATATGTGTGTGTGTATGTATATTAGATAGATGGATACATAGATAGATGGAGAGAGAGGAGAGAGAGAAAGAAAAATATAAATGTATATAACGCCAGGTTGTCACAAGATCATGATTCATAATACGTAAGTAAACGTAGATGAAGATACACGGTGAGGTAGTAAAATAAAATTATCTATGTATGCGTTTATATCTATCTATCTATCTACCTATATATATACATATATATATATATATATATATATATATATATATATATATGTATGTATGAATGCGTGTGAGTGTGCATATGTACTTACATGATATAAAAATACATATACGTTTATACTTTCCAGACGTACCAATGTGAATATGTATAATTATATATATATGTGTGTGTGTACGTGTGTGAGTGTGTGTGTGTGTGTGTGTGTGTGTGTGAATATATATATATATGTATATATATAAATATTTAAAGATGAATCGATAAAAAAATTCTCCATATCAAAGATAAATATCTTTGAATTATATATGTATGTATATATATATATATATATATATATATATATATATATATATATAATATATATATATATATATAATATATATATATGTACGTATATGTATATATATATATCTATGTACGTATGTATATATATATACTTCCATACCCATAACAGACACAACTTTGTGTGGAACACGCTGGTACAATTCTATGGTTGCGGTGCGTAAAATCGGTAGTGTTCTGACCTTTCTTGGTTCGCTGCAGGCCTGCTTCTCAGTTACCCGAATCTGTCTTCTTACACTTCCATTGCTCAGCCATTGAACTCTTTCTTTGAAACTATAGAAATTTTAGATCAAATATATTAAAACATCAGTCATATGTATGAATTCATAAGCAACCGTGTGATGGCATAAATGTCTTTATTCATCGAACACAAGTCTATGTTCGCATTGTGTTAATAGAGAAGACTTTATGAAAAGAATTTTTTGGCGCAGCTTGAGCAGAAGTGTGTGAAAGACATTACATTCCTGTATATATATATATATATATATATATATATATATATATGTATGTATGTATGTACGTATGTATGTATGTGTGTATGTATATATGCATGTATATGTATGAATGGATTATATACAGTGATACTTCGCAGTACGAGTTGAATTCGTTCCATGATCGAACTCGTCTTACGATTTACTGGTTTTGCAAGTCAATTTTTTCCATTGAAATTTACTAAAATATAATTAAACCGTTCCAGCGCCATAGTATCACTCAAGAATAATAATTTTTTATAGGTTGTAAAATAGAAAAAGTTGTAGTTACAAGTAAAATGACAATTATTAAGAGAGACTGCGACAGAAATGTGTAAACTGGTCTTATTAACTGAATTACCTTAAAGATGGGCCGATTTGTGTGTTCGTACTGCGGATGTTGGCTCGTACAGCAAATTACTCGTAAAATGATACTCTCGTACTGCGAGGTTTTACTATATATAGAGAGAATTTACAAAAAAAAAGCACGAAGGCGGGTGTGTAAACAACAAACAGATCGATTAGTTTAATGCTCGGGAAGTGAGAAAGTCTTTTACGTTTCGAGCCTATGCTCTTCAACGGAACGAACACAGAAATAAACAGGGAGAGAAAATAGAAAAAGGTTTCTATCATGGCGAATGCTGGACAGAGGGGTCACACAGGAGAGCTAGGAAGAAGGGGAGATAAGAAAGAAGTGGTGATCCAAAAACGAAGGTGCGCTTGCGTATGTATGTGAGAGCGTGTATGTGCGTGTGGAAGGGGGCTGGTGACTTTGACCTGTGCGGGACTTATTCTTTTGTAAGCCCAGTACTTATTCTATCGGTCTTTTTTGCCGAACCGCTAAGTAACGGGGACATAAACACACCAGCATCGGTTGTCAAGCAATGCTAGGGGGACAAACACAGACACACAAGCACACACACGCGTATATATATATACATATATACGACGGGGTTCTTTCAGTTTCCGTCTACCAAATCCACTCTCAAGGCTTTGGTCGGCCCGAAGCTATAGTAGAAGACACTTGCCCAAGATGCCACGCAGTAGGACTGAACCCAGAACCATGTGGTTGGTAAACAAGCTACTTACCACACAGCCACCCCTGCGCCTATATATATATATATATATATATATATATATATATATATATATGATGTGCATACATATGTGTGTATCCAAGCCGTATGTATATGTGTGCATGTTGAAGAAGAGAGCTCTTAGATTCCCTGGATATGCTTATAGTCACTAATCTATCATATACTCTTACTTTTTACTCTTTTATTTGTTTCAATCATTTCACTGCGGCCATGCTGGAGCATTACCTTTAGTCGAACAAATCGACCCCAGGACTTATTCTCTGTAAGCCTAGTATTTATTCTATCGGTCTCTTTTGCTGAACCGCTAAGTTACGGGGACGGAAACACACCAGCATCGGTTGTCATGTGATGTTGGGGGGGGGGACAAACACAGACACACAAACATATATACACACGTACATATATACATATATATATATATATATATATACGACGGGCTTCTTTTCAGTTTCCGTTAACCGAATCCACTCACAAGGCATTGGTCTGTCCTTATTCCCGTGGCAGTTCAAGAATTGCTGTTTCGTAACAAATGGACGGAAGCACTCCGTCGTTTACGACGACGAGGGTTCCGATTGATCCGATCAACGGAACAGCCTGCTCATGAAATTAACGTGTAAGTGGCTGAGCACTCCACAGACACGTGTACCCTTAACATAGTTCTCGGAGATATTCAGCGTGACACAGAGAGTGACAAGGCCGGCCCCTTTGAAATACAGGTACAACAGAAACAGGAAGTAAGAGTGAGAGAAAGTTGTGGTGAAAGAGTACAGCAGGGATCACCACCATACCCTGCCGGAGCCTCGTGGAGCTTTTTAGAGGTTTTTGTTCAGTAAACACTCTCAACGCCCGGTCTGGGAATCGAAACCGCGATCCTCTGACCGCGAGTCCGCTGCCCTAACCACTGGGCTATTGCGCTTCCTTTCGTAACAAATACTCTTTTGATGAAGCAATTCAAAAACCGAAAGGATTGGTTGTTATGCAGAAAGAAGAAAATGCTTTGAATCATGTATACAAGGTGATAGGAAATATTTTCTCTCATTCGAACCATTACTGTCTTTGGTTGTAATTCTTATTTTGTTGCTCACATACCATACATTTGGCACGTTTTTTTTTTAACTTACCATTCCCAAATTATTGTGCTGTACTAAAGACAGCCTGAGTAAAATTCGAGTTCGTGCGGTCAAGTCTTACATAAGAATCATATACATTTTGTCAAAGCCGGAACACAATTTCTGTCACGCTTGACAAATGAATATTTATGCTGATAGTATCGATTTTTGAATATGAATTCAGACGCCCGATATATACTTTTGGTTCATTTCAGTTCATTGCTGCTAAATAACGCAATATGATTCTCGCTTATAATAAATGACTTTTACAAATAGAAACGTGAGTACATATTTGGAGAAGAAGGCGACTCTTTCACCTGCATTATCTCTTAATTAATCAATTCTGTTTACGATTTCTCGAACATCCACGAGCAGCTGTCTTTTATTGTTGAATTAGAAAGTATTATACAACAGGTACATGAGGAGAACGATTCGACGAGATAATATATTCTCAAATTGCTACTAGTAACAGTATTAAGTTTAAGGTAACGTCATTCAAAAGATAGAACGTCTGTTAAAGGCGGCGAGCTGGCAGAAACGTTAGCACGCCGGGCGAAATACTTTGTGGTATTTCGTCCGTCGCTGCATTCTGAGTTCAAATTCCGCCGAGGTCGACTTTGCCTTTCATCTTTTCGGAGTCGATAAATCAAGTACTAGTTACGCACTGGGGGTCAATATAATCAACTCAATCCGTTTTTCTGTCCTTGTTTGTCCTCTCTGTGTTTAGCCCCTTGTGCGTAGTACAGAAATAGGTATTTCGTTTGCCGCTACGTTCTGAGTTCAAATTCCGCCGAGGTCGACTTTGCCTTTCATCCTTTCGAAGTCGATAAATTAAGTACCAGTTACGTACTGAGGTCAACGTAATCGACTTAAACCGTTTGTCTGTCCTTGTTTGTCTCCTCTGTGTTTAGCCCCTTGTGTGTAGTACAGAAATAGGTATTTCGTTTGCCGCTACGTTCTGAGTTCAAATTCCGCCGGGGTCGACTTTGCTTTTCATCTTTTCTGGGTCGATAATCAAGTACCAGTTACGCACTGAGGTCGATGTAATCGATTTAAACCGTTTGTCCATCCTTGTTTGTCCTCTGTGTTTAGACCCCAGTGGGCAATAAAGAAATAAGAACATCTGTTAAAGTGTTATTACCTACATGTTCTGGATCTATACGTTTTGTGTTCAAATCCAGCCGAGATCAACTTCGTTTTTTATACTTCGAATGTCAAAAATTAAATCGCAGGCACGTCTGGTGTTGATCTGAACACCTGTCTCCTCACGCAAAACTTCTGATTTTGTGATCACCTAAGATTATCATACATATCATATATTCTCGTATACGCTATATCATATATTCTTGTATATATAATATATTATATATTTTTGTATATATTTCTATTCTTGTATAAACTAGAGTGTCTGTACCTGTCATTTGATTAAAAACGTTCGGTGTATACTTTTGCCATCGTGTCAGGAAATATGACGTACAGGAATTATAAATTATCTTTTATCAATTTTCTTACTGCTTCTACAAAATGATGAAATGAATATTAATTTTCAAATAAAAATATTTGCTACCTTAAAATGAGGTAAAATGAGTCCAGATTTACTGAGGCAGGGTCTTGCACAGACGTTTCATGTCAGAATCAAAGGAAGACCCTTCCCTTCTGGAATTGTAACAGCGATGCATGCATGCATGCATACATACATACATACATGCATACATACATACATACATGCATACATACATGCATGCATACATGCATACATACATACATACATACATACATACATACATACATACATACATACATACTACATACATACATACATACAGGGTGCGGCAGAATGGTTGCCTCGATTTCAAAGGTTAATAAAATACAAACACATAAAGATACCAGAAAATTCTTTGCATTTCTTACAAATGAACGATACTCTCGACTCCAGACGATGATAGGCAATACCTGAAACGGAAAGAAAATGGCATTGAATAAACTTCATAGAAATACAAATGTTTTCCATGCATCTTCATGTTTTCGTTTCTTATTAACCGTTGAAATCGAGGCAACCTTTCTGCGGCACCTTGTACACACACACACACACACACACACACACCACACACACACACACCACACACACACACACATATATATATATATATATATATATATATATATATATATATATTACTTATTCTCAAATTTGTTGGCCATATAGCGGTACGTAAGCCGACTCAGAAAATATCTAGTGAGTCTTGTTATTGATGTACCTGAAGAGACCCAGAACGGGTCGAAACATGTGCCTTACCCAATAGAATATTACTCATTCCATCTATTTTATTACTATGTTTATCCCAACAGCCACTACGAAGTTTCCGCAATAAATCTACGGATAACAACAGATAATCAAAACTATGCAGGTGATTTACTCATCATCTATATATACATTTTGTATAATTCCTCCATTATATATACATACATACATGCATTTATATATATACACGCACGCACATATATATATATATATATATTGCTGTGTTTAGGGCGAGTCATCATACCAATATAGATAACACACGCACTGGTTCAATTCTTCAATTTCATATATCCAACTGACTAATAGATTGTTTAATTTGTTTTGCTTTTGCTTGTCAAAGTACTTTCGTTGCTACTTGCAACCTTTTCAGGGACTATTCATGTAGTCCGTTATAGAGGCCACTTTTTCGTGCTTGAGATCTTGTTGCGAGCGTGTTATACACACACACACAACACACACACACACACACACACAACACACACACACACATATATATATATAATATATATATATATATATATATATATATATATGTGACATGCGACAAAAATGGATTTTATACAACAGGTGACGGCGACGTATCCTGTGATTCGGTCGAGGTGACTCACCAAAAGAGTTTCACAAACCGAAGCTACGTCAGAAGAAACTTCCAATTATTGTTGCTTGTGTATTGGTAGTGGAATCGTCGACAACGATTTGTTGAATGGGGTCGATGCCATCACATGGGGATGTATTGCATGGAAATCGGCAAAATTATCCAAGAACAACAGCGAACTCATTTCACATTAGTAAATCCTTCAGAACCGACTCCTCAGCACCCCAAAACACATTCCCTCTGACCACTTACGCTACAAAACTTTATCCTCATCAGCTTACTTCTCCCTAGATTTTTCACCCAATGACGATAATTTTTATCAGCCCGTCTTCGATAACATCCAACAAAGTGATACCTTGGTAGGAGGCTCAGTGCCTCAACTTGTAAGGACAATTGCGTCCATTCCTTGAACTTTGGTAAGCGGTTCAATACCTCATTTTGTGTTATCGAGAAGAAGAGAACAATGTTTTAGGGAAGTAACAATCGGCGGGTGGGGGGCTTGTCTGCTTCCCCCACCAACAATCTTTTCTATTTTTTCATTCCATTATCATTTGTGTCTTTGTTCAGCCCGCAACCACATCTTTGTAAGTTAGTATGACCAATTTATGAAATAAAGTGATACCTTCAGCAGTCAAAGAATAATTCTAAATGCCATAGAAGGATTTATAGTTTCTAAGATACCGAAATTTTATGGTAACAGAATAAATATGCTAGCGTCGTGTTAGCAAATTTCACATGAGGTCTGCAATAGTTATTATTTCGATGAATACAATTTATTCACTGCTAATGTATACTGCTTTAACGCCGATGCTTAAAAACAGCAATTATTTCTGTAACAACCAGGTGTTTTCAGTCACCAATCGTTATTAGCAACCTATCCAAGCTTATAGAGTTGCTGTGGATTATACCACGAGTACCAATTATAAATTGAATGCTAGACACATGTTTTAATTGCTAGGGCAGTTTTATATCCACAGCACAATCGATGTCTTTTCACAGCTTTTCAGCTCGATCTTACTCGACATTATAATTACTTGATATTGCCATATTGATAATTAACATGCCATTGTCATTCTGCCGTGGAATATAATAACCGGTTTGTAACATGGTATCCGTGTGTTGCAGCTCCAAATATCTTTATCCGGGAAAATCTGAAACTTGGAGTAACCTGAGCAGAAATCCATGTTTAACGAACTTGTTAAGAGGAAGATGAGATGAACAGTAATAAAATACGGACAGTGATTGGGATGGAACTGGTAAGGAACTGGCATTGGGATGCATTTGTCAGAAGAGTGAGATAATTGCTAATTTGGTAGAAGCTGTTACAAAAATTTCAAAGCCAGAAGGAAGAGAATGTTGCTTGGCTATTACTTTGACGCTAAACACGAAGACTGCGTTTTTCGATGTTTTACTGAGGCGTGTAGGCTATAGAGTCTTTCGTTTGTTCTTCGAGACTTGTTGCATGTCGTGGTAACTAAGATGTTATGCAGTATTTGACAGGATCGCAGACTGCGTTCATGGGATATCCGTTTTCAAGTTGAAATGAGAGATATTTGGAAATCCCTCGTGAAAAACGAAGGATGAGAAGAGGTGCTCTTTGATGCTACTTCTGGAAGCAGAGTATTGTGAAAATCTGATTTTCGGTTCAGAAATAGTAAGCGATTGTGCGAGGGCGAAGGGGATGTCTTCCGAATAAATAAATTTAACTTAGACGTGTTCTCCCCGTCCTTTACAGATGCCTATCAGAAGTTTCAAATACTATTGTGAACGTTTTCTGTTATCCGCTCGGTTTGTCCTCAATATTCACGTTGTAGCTAATGCATATTTCCTTTCATGAACCCTTGTTGCAAAAGCCAGAGGCTTTGAGAAGCGTCAGACCACTGACGGACGACAAGAGACTTGTGCCTCCATTTCACATTCATATGTTTGCAGATATATATATTTCTTTACTACCCACAAGGGGCTAAACACAGAGGGGACAAACAAGGACAGACAAACGGATTAAGTCGACTACATCGACCCCAGTGCGTAACTGGTACTTAATTTATCGACCCCGAAACGATGAAAGGCAAAGTCGACCTCGGCGGAATTTGAACTCGGAACGTAACGACAGACGAAATACGGCTACGAATTTCGCCCGGCGTGCTAACGTTTCTACCAGCTCACCGCCTTATATATATGTTTAGTCTTGCTCTGAAATTTGAACCTTTAAAGGCACAAAAGAAATTTTGGTAGAGAGAAAGAAAGACTGAACCGAGGTGCAGGCGAGTCACTTCGTATTTCAGCTTCATCAGATGCACTTACTTTCTTGTCCCAAACGACGAAAGATTGCGGCGAACACCTACGTATCATATGGGCAACATTTTAAACTACGAAGCAGAATTCATGCACAATAATGCAAGATTTCCAGCCAGTCCCTCATTACTAGAGCACCAAGATAATGTGGATTATAAATGAAAAAGCATTCTTCAGTGAAGCGATTTCTTTCCACCTGAGTGGGAATCGAAACCTGGTCACTGAATTTGTTTCAATGGCTATGTGATAAATATTCATTCTTCAGAGTATAAAACAATTTTATTTATTCGGAGTGGCTGTGTGATAAATAGCTTGCTTACCAACCACATGGTTCCGGGTTCAGTCCCACTGCGTGGCACCTTGGGCAAATTTCTTCTACTATAACCTCATCATAAATAATTTCAGAGCCTTGTTCTGTTGAATTCAATTTCACCTGCAGATAAACCTATAAGCAGCGAATAAGTGACATATCCATTAGTAGAACTTGACCTTCATATATATTTTTCCCCTTTAATCTCATTTGATTAACCCTTAGAATTATTCGGATTTTCAAAGCAGAACTTGATTAAATTGCTTTTCCAACAATCCATTTGCAAAACAGAGTAAGGAAATCTATTCGCCACTTTCAAGCACGGCACGAGATTGTATGATAGTCATGCCTTTCTCAAAGTCATAATTGACTAAAGCAAAATGGGTTGACTCGTTTTACGGGAGGAAAGAATCGATACATATTTCGTGAACTCACCTTATCGATAGTTTATCTCTTGCTCAACATCACTTGCAGCACGTCAGTTTAAGATTTAATCACATTACCATTTAAATTTTATTTTCGTAATTAAGACACATACTGACGAGAAGCAAAGTAAAAATCGATTACGCTTAAACTCACTAAATGCATTTTTATTTCTGAAAATAAATGGACCGGACGACCCAACCATGTTCTTCTGTGGAAGGCAAACAACAAAATCATAGAAGCATACAAATACGTAACAAAAAAAATAGATGAAAATATTTAGAAATGATCTCTACTTTCACTT
>NW_021834221.1:57500-72062 GCF_006345805.1 Octopus sinensis
ACAGGAGTAATCGATGATGGGGCTCGTTAGAAGGGCTGGTTTTAGAACTTGCAATGAAGTTTACGAAAGAATGATGCGGGGAAAAAAATAATAATAATAATTATTATTATTATTATTATTATTTTTATTATTATTATTATTATTATTATTATTATTATTACTTTTTTTTTCTTCTCTCAAATTTCTTCCATTTCTTGCCGAGTGTCTTCCCGACTCCTAGGGCAAAGAAACTCATAGTGTATATTGGTAGGCCATTAAACCAAACTCAGTAGTTCGTTCATTTTTTTTTTTTTTTTTAAAGTTAAATTAAAATACATGAGCAGCAACAGTTCTCACATCGACAATGCTCTTCTCAATACGTGTGATGTGCCAGTTAAGACAATCTTTTGCACTTCTTGCAGGGATGGTAAGCCAGGGATCATTCTCATATAATTTTCGGTTCCCTTCTTGATCATTCCTAGTGCTCCTACGATCACTGGTATTGTAACCGCCTTGAGATGCCACATTTTCTCAATTTCAATGAGTAGGTCTTTATATTTTCTGAGCTTGTCAAACTCTTTCGCTGAGATATTATGATCACAGGGGATGCTCATGTCGATCAATAAGCAAACTTTATTGTTTTGGTCTTTCACAACAATATCTGGTTTATTGGCCTTGATGGTTCGGTCTGTATGTACTGGTGATGGTTCGGTCTGTATGTACTGTATTATTATTATTATTATTATTATTATTATTATTATTATTATTATTATTATTATTACTATTATTATTATTATTATTATTATTATTATTATTATTATTATATTATTATTATTATTATTATTATTATTATTACTATTATATTATTATTATTATTATTATTATTATTATTATTATTATTATTATTATTATTATTGGAATTGGAGAAATGAGAGGAAAATTATCCATAGCAACCAAAATATGGGAACATATATCTGATACAGGCATCCTGATGCCGGAAATCCTCCAGGGCAAATGAAGGAACTCCACGGACACTGGTTTATACTGAGCACCAAAGGGTTATTACCCCATCCCACAGTTATTCTCCAAGTGACAGGCGCATGCGTAGTGTAGTTCTATTTAACTTTCGTAAAGACACTGTTTCATCATCTATTCTTAGCCTCCTCGTTAAGTAGTATTTAAAAAGTTGATGACGGCTTAATTGGCCAAAAGGGAAAACAATTTTACAGGTTTAAACACACCGCAAACATAAATACTTTACCCTTAGCTATCAGGTGGTTAACGCTTTATATAACTTTTCTTTCTAATTTTCAACTGGTAATTAAAGGATGAAAATTAAGGTTTACCTGGGTGGGATTTGAACCCAGAACGTAAAAAGACAGAAGAAATCCCGCTAAGTATTTTGTCCGATACGCTTACAATTCTGTTAGCTCAGCCCCTTAACCCTTTGTATAATATAAATGCTGTCATTCTACTGGACATTAGGTCAGATGAACATAAGCCGCTGTCAGTTTTCATGCTGCCTCACGCTTATCCTCATGTGCACTGGACCCATATTGATCGATGAAAAGGTGTCACCCGAATCAATTTCGCAGATTTTTGATTTTGCATGAGTCCAGCCGTTTCTAAAAAAAAAAAAAAAATCCCCCTGCTAAAGTTATCTTCGCTATTCCTATCAATTTTCAGACCCTACCCGAACCAGATCTTCAGCAACATGACTAGGTCTCTCCTTGCGATACACATCTCAAGTCACCTGCCTCTCGAGGTAACGGGTTGTAAGCTCACCGCCTCGTCCCGATTGATGCATGTTCCCGTCCTGTAAAACTCCTTCTGTTCTTCCTGTATGGTGACCGCTAATTCAATTTCAAAATGCAGTCACCGAGAGGGCAAGGCCATCGACAAAGCAGAGACAAATCTTCTCTGATTCAATTCGACTGGGATCTTTATCGATGTCTCCATTCATTGCCAGAAAGAAAAAAAAAACTAAAGTCGGATCATCTGAAGAACTGAACGTGTAATGCGAAAGGTTTTGTTTTGTTGATAAAAAAAAAGTAGCAACATCAAAGAAAGAATAATTTTAAAAACTTCAGCAGGGTTTCGTTATTTTTAATATCGAGACTCTTCTGTCTCTGACATCTCAGTGTAGAACAGAACGAACAACTACAGCAGAAGTAGCAACTACACAGGCCCTGGGTGTTGCTCTTTCGTTCGTCTTCGTACGTCAGGTCGTTTACGGGGACTGAACCGAGCCGAGCTTTTATATAAAGACAAGAAACCAAGGAAAACAAAGCAACGATGTTTTGGATGAAATATCGAAAAGCATTTGGCATAGTTTTAAACACTGGAGACACCCTATTATTAAACGGCCCTCAATACTGACAAAATATATCCTCCATGCAACTAAAAATAGCAATATACTTGAAAGGCAAATTTCTGTGCCATTAATGAAGTTAGGAAATCGTGATGACTTAGTATTGATGTAACATGTGGAAGGTCGTTTTGCTATACCCTATACTAAACAGCTCCACTATAGGGTCCATTCTCCTGGCGGAGTGGAGGTTTATATGATTCAATGAACATGAGACCTATGTCACCGGAGTGGAAGCTCCTCCTAATTAGGCCGCCCATGGTGGACCGATAAAGGGCTAGTGACCAGAATAATATGGGTATATTTTCACAGAGATGAAAAATGGGTTTGCATAGGGGTAACACGCCTACCTATAAAAAAAAAGCAAAATTATAGAAACATGAACGACAATTTAAAACTAACGTACTGGGGAGAAACAGGACTTCCCTCATGGAAATATGATGTGGTGCAGCAAAATCCGAAAAAAAGCTGGAAGGAAAATTTGGCATCCAGCTGCAGATAAGCAGAAATAATAAAGGAAGAGTTAAAAACGGTGGGAAAAACTTCATCGACGGCCTAGCCTACATAAGGAACAAAGTAAGTAAAGAAACAAGGCCATTAAATCATGATATAGATTTTTTTTCCTCATAGCAAAGAAATATGTAAAAGGGGATTGTTAACCTACCTCATGGTCCTAGAGGACAAAATGGCAAAAGAGTTGCCCCCGAAAGGATGGTGAGGGAGATGCGTTGGAACAGTGAATCTGATTCAAAGAACTCGAGCTTCTGGAGAACCATCTCTGTTCCGATAGTAAATGCGAAGATAAGCAGAACTATTTCAGGTCGTGTCGAGTGATTTAGAAAGTATAGGCTTGTGTATAAATCGAACCCAAAGTAAGTAAGGAAGGAAGTGTGCGCCGCCGTTTTTACGTCCCAGTCACACTGCAAACTATGAACCAGTGCAGTAACAGACCCTTAACCACATTAAATAATAACCATGGTGTTACAGAACACAAACACAAGCAACCACGTCATGCAATAAAATGATAACACCACACGCACTTAACACATTTTCTACTCAGCGGATTAAATATTCAAAGAGCACCAAAGTCCAAAATGCAATCCTTCATGTTAATACAAAATTGATGTCAAAAAAAAAAAAAAGCAAATTTCTACGTTTTCAAAACATAACGCAACCCACATATCAAAAGCACAGTGATGCAACCGATAACGGTGAACGAGAAAAAATGCTGGCATTAAACTGTTAAAAACCTAATAATGGTGAAATTTTTCTTACTGTAGTAGTTGTTATTGGTTATATCTTGTTGTTGTTGCAGTTCCTGTTGTACTTCTTATTCTTGTTTCAGCGATAATTTTTTTTAATTTCTTTTAATTCATTTATTTCTGTATTATTTTGACATCAAGTGACTCGATAATGATAGGTTTAAACGAAATTACCCCCAAACTTCTTCCCCCACCTCCCTAAAATAATAAAATACACGGCAAAAATAAAATAGAAATAAAAAGAGAGATATTTAATTCGAGATTTCAAGAGATAAATGTTCTCTTTTAAACTATTGATAGAGAAAGAAATAAAATGTCATTGAAACAATATTTGAAGAAAGTAAAAGCTATGTGTGCGCACATGCATGCATGCAAGCATGTATGTATGTATGTATATACATATATATATATATATAATTGTATCCATATACACACATACGCATATATCTATACATGTAAACATATGTATATACATTCTTCCATATATATATATATATACATATATATGTATGTATATATATATATATATATATATATATATATATATATATATATATATATATATATATATATATATATATATGTATATATATATATATATACATACATATATATAATATATATATATTATATATATATATATATATATATATGTATATATATATATGTGTATATATATATATATATATATACATATATATGTATGTATATATTTATGTTTATATATATGTATGTATATATTTATGTTTATATATATATGTATATATATATATATGTATATATATATATATGTATATATATATATATATATATATATAATATATATATATATATATATATATATATATATATATATATATATATACGAGCACACAAACGCACGTATATCGAAAGCAGAATAAGAGGCTAAAAAATAGTTTACGACTGAGATCTGTCATATAGCTTATCGATGCGTAATTGCTGATGAGGTAGGATATCAAGATATATGCATGTGTATGTGTGTATGCATGCGTGTGAGTGGATGCATCTCTGACATTGCGTTAAAGTGTATGTGATAGTAAGGATTGTATATATATATGTATATATATATATATATATATATATATATATATATATATATATATATATATACTAAGCAATAAGGGTTTAGCACGAGTTGCCTTACCACATACCGAATTTAGAAATAGCAGTCAAAGGGTTATAGCTATTTCTTCTACTAAATATATATATATATATATATACACATGGAATGATCTTTCGGTCTGTGTATGTACATAGTGCGTTTATATGCCTTTTTATACGTGTACGTACTTGTTGTGGGGTTGTGGATGTAAATAACTGTGTATATATACGCGTTTGTTTATGTTTCTGTGTTCGCGTGTCTGCATTTGTATGGATATATATGTGTGTGCTTATCTCTCTCTCTCTCTCTCTCTCTCTATATATATATATATATATATATATATATATATAATATATATATATATATATATATATATATTATATATACGTATGTATGTATGTATGTATGTATGTATGTATTATATATATATATATATATATGAATATGCATTCATAAATTAAAATTACCATATGTAAAGATGTAATTATGCATAATATATATATATATATATATATACATATATATATATACAAATCCACAAGCACACATACCACGCACACCACACACGCACACACACACACACAGTCGCGCACACACACGTACAAACACCTACACACACACACAGAAACACACGAACCACACACATACACCTCCTCTCACATATACATCGCACACACACATGCCTCTGCCGTCTAATAATAAATGCTGCTTTCAATCTACTTAAGTTCGACATTCGACTCTATTTATTTTCTTCTAATTTTAAAGGTCACAATGGTCCAAGGTGTATTCATCGCAACCAACACTAATAAAAGATTACCAAAAAACACTATTTTCCCGAAATATCATACTAAATAGTCGTCTTCATAGGTTTTTCAAATCATTGATATATTTTTGTTATACTTTAGAT
Organism: Octopus sinensis; assembly: GCF_006345805.1. Lineage (NCBI taxonomy): Eukaryota > Metazoa > Mollusca > Cephalopoda > Octopoda > Octopodidae > Octopus > Octopus sinensis. The sequence continues at coordinate 63,140 of NW_021834221.1, forward strand.
GGTTCTTTTATTAATATGTATTTTCTGTTATTATTGTTGCTTCATTATGAATTCAATAAGTAAAATATTTCAGTTTTCTTAGAATACAGAAGACAATGGGTTTTCGTTTCTGCCTTGCTCGTCTGATAATGTTTACCCACACACACACACGCATACACACACACACACACACACACACATACAAACACACACACGCATACACGCATACACACACACACACACACAACACAAAGACATACACACACAGACGCAGACATTCAAACACAAATACACACAAACACACACACAGACACACGCACACGAACACAAACACATACAAATACAAACACACACACACGCATACACACACACACACACAAAGACCTACACACACAGACGCACACACACAAACACATACAAACACAAACACACACGCACACACACACACAAACACACACACACACACTCACGCACACACACACGAAGGCGTGTGGCTTAGTAGTTAGGGACATTCGACACATGACCGTAAAGTCATGAGTTCGATTCCCAGTGACGCTTTGTGTCCTGGAGCACGACACTTCATTTCCCCTTGCTCGAGTCCATTCAACCCTCAAAATGAATTGTATCGGAAATTCAAAGGTCCACCTTTGTCACAGATTCTGTCACGCTGAACCTCCATGAGAACTAAGTTAAGAGTACGCTCAGCAACTTGCACGTTATTTTCACAAACAGGCTGTTCCGTCGATAAGATCAACTGGAACGCTTGTTGTCGCAACTGACGGAAGACCAGTATTTGCATGTAAGTGTATGTGTATTATATACATGTTTGATTTCTTAAATGATAACCCGAAAATAAATGAAATACAGAATGCCACAGTATAGTAAAATTGTATACCCCTTTCCGCTAAAATACGGTAGGTGTTAGCCATTATAAATAAACCAGTAGCCGGTCGTCAAGAGAGTCTTTGAGTTGAAAGTCAACAGTTCTAGTCAGTGTCTCGTGGAGCTATCAGCAAAAAGACAGATGTTAGTATATTACTATTCTGGTACGATGAAACACAACGGTATCCGATGATTAATAATTATTGTGACTACTAACACAAAAACAATAACTACAGTACAAGGGCAGTCACACATCACATCAGTGGGAGGAACCCACTTTACAACAGTAATCTAAGTAAACAACTCTAATCTATCAAAAATAAAATGTGTTTTAATAAAAAAACAAATGTGCAGGTATCGATAAACATTCGCATAACATTATTTGAATAATTCTATGTAATCTATCACCAGGTTCAACGATCGTTTCAATATGCGAGGCGTTGACTTGTCTTCACTAAATAATACTCTTTTACTCTTTTACTTGTTTCAGTCATTTGACTGCGGCCATGCTGGAGTACCGCCTTTAATCGAGCAACTCGACCCCGGGACTTATTCTTTGTAAGCCCAGTACTTATTCTATCGGTCTCTTTTGCCGAACCGCTAGGTGACGGGGACATAAACACACCAGCATCGGTTGTCAAGCAATGCTAGGGGGACAAACACAGACATGCAAACACACACACACACATATATATATACATATATACGACGGGCTTCTTTCAGTTTCCGCCTACCAAATCCACTCACAAGTCTTTGGTCGGCCCGAGGCTATAGTAGAAGACACTCGCCCAAGGTGCCACGCAGTGGGACCGAACCCGGAACCATGTGGTTGGTAAACAAGCTACTTACCACACAGCCACTCCTGCGTAACTCTGCATAACTCAGCTTATTTATTTCAAACATCATCCAGGCAATAATGGATTTTAGTGAAGCTAGAGTAATAGAAGAATGTCAATTAGGCTCCTTTGCACCAACACTCCAAATTTAGCGTTCCATTTGTACTGAGTAAATGTTTTGCAGAGAATGTTCTACCAAAGTTTATATATGTTTCCATTAGGAGGAATCCCAGCATTTTTTACAAGACAAATTGTTTTACGGATGATTTCGTATAATTTTTAGCGACAATGTTGGTTTGCATTGAGAGGTAACACCTCAATGAAACACTTGGGCAGCGGCTAATCATATATGTGATGTCTTCCGCAGAGATGTATTATAATCTACAGTCTCGGTTACATTTTGGGGGGATTCTACGATCTCACTATCTCTTTTGTTTATTAGGTATTTTGCAGCAATCTCTTGTTCTTGAATGGCAAAAGCATAGCCTATAGAATGCGATAAGGGTCCAAGAAAGGCTAGACTTCATGTTGATAATATTTTCGTCTCCATGTTTTCGGGGAGCATACTCATGCGCAGTCTTTCCTTTTTTCTTTGGTACGGTGAACGTTTCATATCCAGATCTTCTTTGATGTATGTTTGTCCAGCTGTTTTGGACAAACTGCTGGATACGGTATGCCGCATCGGAAAATAATTAATTGTTTGTCTGTATATACGTGTACACAGCTGCACTTTTTTTTTAAACTTCGGAAAAAAATACTTTGAACATAAACAACGGCAAACACACTCGCATAAATATATTTATACATACTTACATATGCATATATAAATATCTATGTATGCATACATCACTCTCTTTCTCTCTCTTTCTCTCTCTCTCTCTCCCTATATATATATATATGTGCATATATATATGTGCATATATATATATATGTATGTATATATATATATATGCATGTATATATATGTATATATATATGTATGCATGTATATATATATATGTATGCATGTATATATATCTATGTATGTATGCATATATATATATATATATATATATGTATGTATGCATATATATATGTATGCATGTATATATATGTATATATATATATAATATATATATATATATATATGTATATATATATATATATTATATATATATAATATATATATATATATATATATATATATATATATATACATATATATACATATATATACACACACACACAAATGCACACACAAATCCAGCAGTCAGTGTTTACAGACCAAGTGTCTTTCAAGAGGACGTCTTATACACAGACAGTTTTATTAAATAAGATTCAAGGTGATGAGGTTTTTTTTTTTTCCTACTGGCAGACTAATGTCTTCTCATCCATCAATGACATTACTGCTGAGATTGATGAAATTACGTCGCGAGGTTTTTGTCTGAACTTTAAACGGAAGCTGGTAGTAGTGTGAACTTTCAAACTTTTGTCTTGAACATGAAGCGGCGCGGGCGGTGGGCGGATTAAGTATTATGTTCGAAAAAACATGAAATTTTAGTTCGAATGTTACTGCACATTTTTGTTATGGCTCTAAAATGTAGTTACCTATCTTATCTGTACGTTTCGACTTTGTCTTTGTCGTTGGGTGGCTGCATCATCATCATCATTGTTCGACCGTGGTCGAGACAATGGAATTTACCATGCTACGCCAGACTTCACGGTCCATCATGGCATTACGGAGGTCCTGTTGCTGGATGCCTGTATCCCTTGAGATTACGTCAGGGTAGGAGAGTGTGCGCCCTCTGGTATTGCGAGTAGATGGCTTCCAGAGGAGAAGAGTAGAAATTACTTCTTTTTCAGCTCTACAACAATGACCAGCAAACTGGACTCTTCTGGTCGAGACAATGGAATTTACCATGCTACGCCAGACTTCACGGTCCATCATGGCATTACTGAGGTCCTGTTGCTGGATGCCTGTATCCCTGGAGATTACATCAGGGTAGGAGAGTTTGTGTCCTCTGGTATTGCGAGTAGATTGCTTCCAGAGGAGAAGAGTAGAAATTACCTCTTTTTCAGCTCTACAACAATGTCCAGCAAACTGGACTCTTCTGGTCGAGACAATGGAATTTACCAGGCTACGCCAGACTTCACGGTCCATCATGGCATTTATGGAGGTCCTGTTGCTGGATGCCTGTATCCCTGGAGATTACGTCAGGGTAGGATAGTGTGCGCCCTCTGGTATTGCGAGTAGATGGCTTCCAGAGGAGAAGAGTAGAAATTACCTCTTTTTCAGCTCTACAACAATGTCCAGCAAACTGGACTCTTCTGGTCGAGACAATGGAATTTACCACGCTACGCCACACTTCATAGTCCATCATGGCATTACGGAGGTCCTGTTGCTGGATGCCTGTATCCCTGGAGATTACATCAGGGTAGGAGAGTGTGCGCCCTCTGGTATTGCGAGTAGATGGCTTCCAGAGGAGAAGAATAGAAATTACTTCTTTTTCAGCTCTACAACAATGTCCAGCAAACTGGACTCTTCTGGTCGAGACAATGGAATTTACCATGCTACGCCAGACTTCATAGTCCATCATGGCATTACGGAGGTCCTGTTGCTGGAGGCATGTATCCCTGGAGATTACATCAGGGTAGGAGAGTGTGCGCCCTCTGGTATTGCGAGTAGATGGCTTCCAGAGGAGAAGAGTAGAAATTACCTCTTTTTCAGCTCTACAACAATGTCCAGCAAACTGGACTCTCTTACCTTTCACAAGAGATGGGCGGCTGCAAGTCAACGTAGAACCTGCAGTAAACGCGTTCCAGCCCTGATCGTCTCATCTTGTAGATTCTATACAAGGGTTGGGAAATAAGAGTTATGCAGAGTGTGTTGGTGAGATTCCTTTGCAGTATGCGTTTACAAAATCTGCAATAGGATTTCGAATTTCGTCGTGGTCAAATTTAAACTGTATTCTTTGTGAACAACAAATAAACAAACAGGATGTAGACATACGGCTAGATTAAGAAGAATTATGGGCAACGCTAAGAAGATTAATCCTAGAAGAGTGCAAACAGGAGGGAAAAAGACAGCGAAGTAGACTGAAGTCGAGACGAGCGAAATTAAGATCAGTTACTTCAACGACCGGCGTTAAAAAGGAAAGGAGAAAGAGAAAAAGAAAAAAGGGCCGACCACAGATCACGTGTCAGTAGCGGGCAGAGGATTTCTTTCTTAGCGTGAGCCATACTTCGTCTTCATCTAGCCCTAAGGCTACAATCTCTTTGTTGATTTATACCGTTTTTGTCCATTGTCCGTCCATTGACGTTCTCGTCTTGAATTACATGTGTTCATTTTCGTATGTCCATTTCTGCATTATTTGTATATCTCGGTCCCATATGCCCGGCAACTCTTGTCGACGTCACGACAACGGTATCAATATTATCGATAAAGGCACGAAATTGCGTTTGACAATCTCGCTGATAACTGATAGGCAATTGGGAACTTTCTGCGTCTGTTTTCCTTTCTTCTGTTTATATAGTATAAGTTTTTTAACTTATTACTTAGCGAAACGTATCACACCCTTGGTTATATATATATGTAGAGAGAGAGATAGATAGATAGATAGATAGATAGATAGATAGATAGATAGATAGATAGATAGATAGATAGATATGTTTCTTTATTAGCCACACAGGGCTGCACACAGATAGAACAAATTACAAGGTAGAGCTTTTCTTTTGAAGGTTTAAAAAAAAAAAAAGAAAGGAAGGGGGTGTTTCGATCAAAAGGGATCGTAAAAGGAGAGAAAGAGGACAAAAAAGGGGGGGTTAAAAAAAAGGGGGAGAGGAAAAAAAAATTGATCAATAGGGATCGTTATCACAGAAATGTCAATATGAAGTGTAAAGGGGGAGGACAGGTGAGGTTTACCCGTGGAAAGAAAAGCCTACGGAAAAGAACGGTAACCTCGGTCAATGGAGTCACATGTTATATTTATTTATTATTTTTTTTTTTGCAAATAAGCAGCTCCTCTTTTCAATTTCTGGGTTCATAGGATCATGCTCAAGGGGCTTCGTCATTCATACGTGCCATTCTGGCTACATTCACCCATCTTTTTTAACAAACGTTCGCTAGACAAAACTGCCTCTCTACTCTTACTTCCTTTCAAGTGGTACTTGAAGAAGTTGATGAGAGATTGAACAGAGAGGAAAGTGTTTGTCTCCAATCCTTTCAGACGCGTCCACCAGATACATTCTTTCGCCATAGCCACAAGGATGAGAAAATAGCTCTTCCTTCCCGTTTGAAGGAGGGAAGCGTGACAATATTACGATAGACTCAGCTGATAAACCGACTCGTGCCACACGTGACAGCAGTTGTTCGACACAAGCCCACAGGTCGGAAATTGTTGGACACTGCACGAGTGCGTGCAGAACGTTTTCGTCGCTCTGACCGCATCTCGGGCAGGTCGGCCCCGTGTTTCTCGAGCCGTGTCTGTAGAGCTTATCCCGAACGGGTAGCGCTTCTCGGTAGCACTGCCAGGCCATGGATCTCTGGAAGTTGTCCATGGGCCCTGGCCCGAAAGTCGTCCTGAACAGGCGGGTCAGGTACTCCTCGTCGACGTCCAGGTTCGCCCCGAGCTCGTCGTCGTACCTCCCCTCCACTAAACCCCTATAGAATGCTTTGGTTGTGTTGAAGTCACTCAAGGTCGACCCAGGACGGCAGAGTTGCTTGAGAGCAACGCGACACTCGCAGTGCCATTCGCCCTTCTTCGGCCTCTTTTTGATCCACGACTGCAGTTCTGTTATGGAGACGAGCTGCGGGAAAGCGTGCCTCACAAACGGCGACCACACCTGTTCACCGTCGTCTACATAGAGCCAGAGATGTCGCAGTCGAACGTGCGATGTCGAACGTGCGATGTCGAAGGGTATCGATAGATGTCCATTCACGCGAATTACCGAACGGATGCCTCTGTACAAAGCGGCTATCCAGCCGCGGAAGACGGGACCGAAGCCAGCCGCTCCGAGGACCGCCTCCAAGTATCGATGGTCCACCCTATCGAAAGCTTTCGATTGATCCAAATTGATCAGCGCCCCACCCATGCCAGGTTCGTTAACTACCCTGTCTATGATGTAGCGCATCAGGTGGAGGTTGTCATGGATGTCCGGCCTGGCACGGCGCATGTTTGCGCCCTGTCGACCAGTTTCTCGATGACAAGCGCCAACTCTTGGCTAGCACCTTGGCCAAAATTTTCAAGTCTGCATTAAGCAGAGTGATGGGCCTAAAGTTATCTATTACATTTCCCTTGTTTAGATCTTTCTTCAGCAGTGTTACGGCTCCTCGGCTCACAAAACCAGGAATGCTCCCGTTTTGCTGCCAGTTGCAGTACACCGCCGCCAAGAGATCTCCAAACAAGTCTGGCATACAATTGTAAAGCTCGTAGGGTAGACCATCCAAACCCGGTGATTTGTCCCCCGAGCATTCTGCCCATCGCTTCCTGCACTTCCGCCGCCGTGATGGCACCTTCGCAGCACCCTGCCTTTCTTGTCGAGAGTCGTGCTAGCTATGTAGGTAGGCACTGAAGTCCACCCTACGTTCTTGCCCTCCACTCGTTCCGAACAGTCGGGCAAAATGCTGCTGAAAGGCCACACACATTTTTACTGGCTCGAGCAATTCGCGCCCCTGTTCATCTACCAGGACCGAATGGTGGCTTGTTGCCCTGTTGCGCCTCTGCCACCCGGGCCTCTCTCGCGGCTCCAACACCTTCGTTCCTTAGAGCACGCATCCTAGCTCTGACAGCACATCCTTCGTGTTTGGCGTTGAAGTGTTGGTCGAGGGCCAACCTCGCCGCCAAAACGTCGGATGCGATGCCGCTTCTAATTGCCTCTTCTAGCTTCTTAACTAGCTCACCCTCTACTCTATTTCTATCTCTATAGATAGATAGATAGATAGATAGATAGATAGATAGATAGATAGATAGATAGATAGATAGATAGATCGGTAGATAGATAGATAGATAGATAGATAGATAGATAGATAGATAGATAGATAGATAGATAGATAGATAGATAGATAGATAGATAGTGAGAGAGAGAGACGGACTGACAGATAAATAGATAGATATCAATATATATATATATATATATATGACCAGTTTCCGTCAACCAAAACTCTCTCACAAACTTGGGTTTATCCCGTGGCTATGTTCTCCAAAGTGTAATCGAGCAGCGAAGATAGTGAATACTAAACGAATTTAGTAACCACACAGTCATGTCTGCTGCTTCAATTTACGAAACAAAATCAAAAGAACTGCTTTGAAGGAAAGAATAAAGATGCAATAAAACTGATTTCGCGAAATGTGTTTTAAACAATTATAAAGAGCTTTTATGTATCTCTTTAAATTTTATTTGCAAATTCGATAAGTAAACAAATTAAACTGAGTGAAATTAAAAATGTGTAAAAAGAAAAGCTTCAGAACCAGCGACCATGACAGGATGAAAAGATAAATAAGAAAAGAAAAGGTAATATAAAATATCTGTGCACGTGGTGGTGATGGCGGTGGTGGTGGTCGTTGTTGTCGTGTTAGTAGTGCCGATGTTGGTGATCGTGGTCATTTTGGTGGTGGTGGTCATTTTGGTAGCGGTGGTCGTGGATTTGGAAGTGCTGTTGTTGTTGGTGGTGGTGGTGGAGGTGGTGGATTTTAAATGGTTTGGGTAGTGATGGCGTTGATGGTGGTAATAGTTGTGGTGATGGTATTCGTGGTGGTTGTGGTGATGGTGGTGGTGGTGATGATGGCAGTGTCGTCGTTGCTGTTGTTCTTGTTGTTGTTGTTGTTGGTGGTGGTGGTGGTGGTGATGTGGCGGTGATGGTGGTGGTGATGGTGGTGGTGATAGTGGTGGTTCTGGTGGTCGTCGTCGTAGTGGACGTGGTGGTCGCGGTGGTCGCGGTGACGGTTGATGGAGTGAACAAATCATAGCGAAGAAAGAACATCGGAAGAAAAAATATAAAGAAGAGAGTGAGAAAGAGAGAGAAAGAATGAGAGAGAGGGAGGGAATTACAGATCAAAGTAGCTTACTTACCAACCACATGGTTCCGGGTTCAGTCCCATTGCGTGGCATCTTGGGCAAGCGTCTTCTGCTATAGACCCAGGCCGACCAATGCCTTGTGAGTGGATTTGGTAGAAGGAAACTGAAAGAAGCCTATCGTATATATGTATATATATATATGTGTGTGTTCGTGTGTGTTCGGTGTGTGCTGT
>NW_021834222.1:5000-27500 GCF_006345805.1 Octopus sinensis
AAGCTGGAGCAGAACCGTGCCAAATATAAAGAAGGGTACTCTATTTTAGGTTTGAGAAGTTGTTCTGACGGTGAGGAGTTCAAATAGCCCCGGTGTCAATCTGCTCCTTTCTGTCTATGAATAAAAATTGACAAAGTGTTTAATTAACTTGATAAATATTTCTTATATTATTGAAACAAATAAACAAATATCAGAGTGTCTATTTACTAAAAGACTATATATAAATCAGGAGTCCTCATAAATGGTTTATTAGCATTGGCATTAGAGGAATTATGGTGAAATGTTCTTCCTGAGGAAATAGGCGTTCTAACCGAAGAGAAGCGACAAAAATTTGGAACCAAAAGCAGGCTGTTGTTATCATAGTCATTATTGTCGTTGTTGTTGCTGTTGCTGTTGAGCGTAGCGGTCTTCGCCCAGGGGAAGAAGTCCGAAACGTGGTCCTTTGCTATTCGTAAGACCCGCAGAAGAGAAAGCAGGTCAACCCCCGACACCGAGAGCATCGACAGATGAATGAATGCGCATCCAGGCTCAGCGGTTGCGTAGGAAGTCGGGGACAAGAAACAGGAAGAAAGAGTGAGAAAAAATTGGAGCGAAAGAGTACAACAGGGGTCGCCACTACCCCCTGCCAGAGCCTCGTGGAGCTTTAGGTGTTTTCGCTCAATAAACACACATAACGCCCGGTCTGGGAATCGAAACCGCGATCCTCCGACTGCGAGTCCGCTGCCTTAATCATTGGGCCATTGCGCCTCCACTGTCGTTGTTGTTGTTGTTGTTGAATTGCCCTACTTTAACCCTGATCGACGACCAATAATGAAAAGCATTTCAATTGCGAACGTGAAATATATTGAACTTTATCATTTTTAATGAGTTCTTTAAGACAACAGGTCGACTTAGAGAAGTTTTAACTTCTACGTTTTGTAGGTCTATTCACCATATAGGGTCTGTCCTTTTAGGTGGTAGAAAGAAGGTCACTGATAAAACTGATTATACTCAAATCTCAATGGTTAAGTGCTTCTAACGGAAAATAGCTCAGTGACAACACTATAAAATTGGCGAGTGTTTCATTCGCCAAGTGTTTAGTTTCACATCATCCAGTCAGCTTATAGAAAACAATGGGAGATAACTGCTGAGGACTGGAGGGGTAGTTGAATATTTCTACGAAGATCCAGTATTGAAGTACAAACGACCATTACAAAATTAATCAAGACCATAAGCAGGAGTCATTTACCATGACTTCTTTGGGGTGAGTAGACTGGAGAAACTTCTCCAAGGAGCAACAACAACAACAAGGGACACCCACGTCGATGGGAGTGAAGTATTCTACATATTGAACAAAAACTATTTTATTATTTTGCCCGGAAGTTTTCACTTTATAAGCATTGATAGTCAGCAAGATCTTTTAGCATTTAAAAGACACCGACTTTCAGAAGCCAGTTGCAATGGTTAGCACATCCCGTGGTCTTCCCTGTAGTCGTACATTATAAAGAGGGTGTATTCACCCCACGGCGACCAACCGCTATTAGAATGGAGGACAATTAATGTAAGTTATCGTCAGAAAAATGGGTAGATCCTAATTTAAAGGGCTAATCTTCGGCGAGGTGACAGTACTAATAATTACATTCAATAATGTTATCTGACATCATACAATTGTATTTGATAACAATAACATGTAAATATCGTTAAGAATTGAGGAGAGGGTGAATAAATAGCACCAAAATGAAGAATAGAGAGAAAAGGAAAGAGTGAGCAGTCGTGTGCAGGTTACGAGCTATTACACGCTCAACTGCACAAGTGTACCAAGCGTAGCCAAATCGGAGCATTATGTCACATCTGCAGGCAGGTGATGTCAGAACTTAGTATATCTCAGTGACACCTTCACCGATCTGTCACCACACACACACACACTCACATACACACACTCACACACACACAAACACACACACGCGTGTATACACAGAGGCGCGCGCATACACACGCTGAGAGATCGAAACCGTCGTACGGTTTAGCCCCACCACCGCCACCACTACGTGATTTTTGGTTACCTTTAACAGAGTCCACTCTGTTAGGAACATTTGGAATCAGTCATCCCGTTCAAGAGGCTTTCTTAAATTTCTCTCACCTGTCTCACAAAACTTCAAAACAACATTTCAATTTTCGGTTAAAAGAGAAGTATTCTGTGGCTTGAAAACGCAACAACACAAAACTTAAAAAAACACCAGAAACATCAATTTATATATGTGTGTGTGTGTGTGGTGTGTGTGTGTGTGTGTGTGTGTGTGACATTAATACAAACTGCTGGGCGCAATATAATATCATAAAATAAAAATTCAATCGTCACTAAATGTAACTAAGGGTGCCGAGACACCAACATTGCTAGAAATAGGAGTAAAATGCACTTTATGCTGTAGGAAGAGCGCTGTCAGGGAAACAAAACTCCTGATGACCGAATGGAGAATATGTATATAAAGAAAATATGTAATGTCTTAAATCGACAGCTGTTTCAAGAACCCCGGAGTTACGTAATAGTCACAACTTGCAGGCGATATATACAAAAAGTAGTGGATATCCAACAGGATGATAGTCATATGTAAGTACTACAGTTAAGAGGTTGTTCCTCTCTTCAAGATGCATAAGTATGTGCACACACACACACACACATATATATACATATTCACACACACACGCACGCACGCACACACACACACACATATATATATTGGCAAATTTGTTGTTGAAAATGTACCTATATTTGAAACATTTGTAATCGTTTAAAATACATTTATTTACATATATACCAAACTAGTTTCAACAATATTTTTTGTTTATCAATGGTAAAAATTTAGAATTATGAATTAGAAAAACATGTTCAAAAGTTTCGATGTTGATAAGTTTAAATGTTCATAACAGTCAATAATATTAAAAGTGTGCTTGAATTTGAATGTACACACCTCATTAGTTTTAGTAGTGATCGATCAGAAATGAATATCATCAAAGTTTCAGTCATGAAACGCAGACAAGGAACAAAAAGAGACAATCAAACAATTGTTCGAGGCTTATAAAATATCCTGGTGGATTTCCTGCAGATGCAATGAGCCAAAGTGGTAAAACGTTTTACCAATTTATTATAGACAGAATTATTAAGAAATGAACGGAAAGTAAATATGACCTCGTTTCTGTCTTTTAGAATGGTTAAAATGCTTCTGTTCGGTTGAATATATTTCATTGTTTCAGAACACCAATTTCGATAAGTCACTTGCCAAACATGTACACACACACACACACACACACACACACACACACACACACACACACACACACACACACACACACACACACACACACACAAACACATACACACGCACACACACAAACGTATTTGCATATATATAGACATATTCATTAACTTTGACAAGGATATGTGCTGACATTGACCATATATAAACATTAATAATAACACTTATATACGTTTATATACGAATATATACATATATAAACAGAAGTACATATAAATTTATATTCATGCATATATTCATACAGACACATATATATATGTATGTATATATATATATATATATATATATATATATATATATATGTGTTGTGTGTGTGTGTGTGTTTGTGTGTATGTGTGTGTGTGTGTATCTATATGATATATATATATGTATCTATATATACATACGTATTTATATATGTGTGAACGAACGTGTGTATATAATTTATATACTTATATATGTACGAGGTGTTGTCAAAAAGTATCCGACCTTGATTTTTTTTTTGACAAAATAATGCGCGAGCAAAATCCGTATTGGTATTAGGTGGTCGCGTCCTTCCTGAGCATGCGCAAAAATGTTCGTGTCTGTAGATTGCGCCATTCGCCGGCAGTGATGTGTTGAGCGCAGATGTGAAGAGTGTGCTGTGCGATGATCTTTCTTTTTGAGCCGAGAGGATCGATCGCATTGAGCAAAGAGGCTCTGTCAAATTCTGCCAAAAACTTGGTGATACGCAAGCCCAGACTATCGAGACGATTCAAAAGGCTTTTGGAGACGATGTTATGCGAAAAAACACAAATAAAGGAGTGGTACAACCGGTTCAAAGATGGCCGCACCTAAGCGAATCATGTTGTAGAAGACCATTGACTAACTGAAACGACGTAATGATTGCAAAGCAGGCCGGACGAAATGCGTAGCCGTATTTCGTCTGCCGTTACATTCTGAGTTCAAATTCCACCGAGGTCGACTTTGCCTTTCATCCTTTCGGGGTTGATAAATTAAATACCAGTTAGGCACTGGGGTCGATATAATCGACTTAATCCGTTTGTGTGTCCTTGTTTGTCCTCTCTGTGTTTGTCCTACCCTTGTGGGTAGTAAAGAAAACAAAAGGTTCGAGGAATAGTTTATGAAAACTGCCCTGTGACTATTGAGGAGATTGTTGCTGAAGTTGGACTCAGCCATAGGCCAGTTCAGCCAGTTTATCCTGACCACGTCGTCCAAGCATTACTCGTTAAGCAAAACACCTCATTTGTTCGTCAGGCTTCCTACTCCCCAGACTTGGCTCCGTGTGACTTTTGGCTATTCCCAAAGGTAAAAAAAAAAAAGGAAATCACTCAAAAGGAAAAGATTTGAGTCAACACAGGACATTAAGAAATGCGATGGCACGGCTCAGCAGCATTGTAAGAAATGTTTTCCAGAAATGTTTCTGGGAGTGGCAGGAACACTGGCAGAAGTGTGAAGACTCCCAAGGCGAATATTTTGAAGGAGACTAAATCAAAATGGTGAGATTTTTTTTTATATTACTTGTTTTGGGGCCAAAGGTCAGATTCTTTCTGACTACACCTCGTACATATACATACATACATATATACATACATACATACATACATTCATACATACATACATACATAGATACGCACATACATACACACATACATACACACACATATATATACGCACACACATACATATATATATATATATATATACATATATATATATATATATATATATGTATATATATGCATCTCTCAGTCTACATACATCATAATGTATATAAATATGCATGTCTACACACACACCACACACACACACACACACAACACACACACACACACACACACACATATATATATATGAGAGGTATTGGTATCCAGAAGACCCAAGATGACAGGTAAGGCTATGTAAGTGTTACGGGAGGACCGTACTTAGACTCTCGGTTCGCTAATAATACGGGTGAGGAGTTTAATGCGGGTCTTGTGTGAGCATGTATATGTTAAATAAAATGAGACAACAAAGCCAAGGCTGTGTGGAATGTATAGAACATTTATAAAGAGAAGGGTAGTCTTACAGCTGTTTCTGGGGTATCCCTTCATATCGTCTCTGAGGAAGGGATATCCCTAATATCCGAGAAACAGCTGTAAGACTACCTTCTCTTTATAAATGTCCTATAAATTCTATACAGCCTTGGTTTTGTTGTCTTGTTTTATTTAACACACACAAACACACACACACACACACACACACACACACACACACACACACATATGCATGTATGTATGTATATAATGTAAATAATATACATGCATATATACATATGTATATGTACATACTTACATCTATATGTATATATATGTGTATACACACATATATACACATATATATATGTCGCCGCGCTACCGTGCCCGAAATCGAAAGAACGAACCTAAGCTCGCGGTATGGCCCACGTACACGTGGACGTAGGCGCGATCGATATATATGTATTTATATACATATACATACTTATAATATAATATATATATATTATATATATATATATATATATGTATATAAATATATATATATAATATATATATATATATATATATATATATATATATATATATATATATAATATATATATATATATATATATCTGTGTGCGTGTGTATGTGCATGTACGTACATGTGTGTGTGTGTGTACGTGTGTGTGTTATACTGTATAGAAAGCCAGAGCTGTACATACTCTCAGTTCCGATCCTCGGTCGATTATAATGAACAGAACATACGACAAATAGATATGCTTTGATTAGATAAGGATGGAACAAAAATATCTTGCCTCGCCGATAAAGTAACCGTTATTGTGATGGGTGAATATACTGGTTAGAAAAGAAAATGAAGAGGAGAAAGAAGTAACATGGTGTAGGTGCTGTGTAAATACATATACAATAAAAAAAAAAAATGGCTGTATAGATAAACCGGATGCTATGTGAGGGAGGAAAAAATAGATAAAATTTAAGGAGAGTAAATAAAAGGAAGATAGATTTTAAAATGCGATGTGTTACGAGGGTCTAACCATGCAAAATTATTCAATGGTTTATTGATTCAATTACAACAAAAAACATCAAAGAGATTAATGTAAGGCGGTACAGAGGTGCAACAAAAAATAAACAAAGGTATGTTAATAAACTCTGAAAAATTCGGGCATTTTTTTTTAGTTGTGAAAGTCGTAAAAAAGGAATAATTTGTCCTTTAAACACAGTTTACTTATAAACAGTTGCATCTTTGAGTGTTGTAAAAACCACCTGCCGCCAAAAATATATAAATAAAATATATTTATACATATGTATAATATATAAATATAATATGTATGGCATAAAAATACAATATATGATATATTTCATACATATATCAAATAATATATAGTGTATTATACATTATACAAAGATGATATAATATAAAAATAAATATAATACATACAATATATATATCACGTATTGCGTAATGGCCCAGTGGTTAGGGCAGCGGACACGCGGTCATAGGAACGCAGTTTTGATTCCCAGACCGGGCGTTGTGAGTGGTGGCGAACCCTGCTGTACTCTTTCACCACAACTTCCTGTCACTCTTTCTGTTGTACCTGTATTTCAAAGGGCCAGCCTTGTCACACTCTGTGTCATTCTGAATCTCCCTGAGAACTACATTAAGGGTACACGTGTATGTGGAGTACTCAGCCACTTGCACGTTAATCTAAAAGATACCATCGTGCTAGAGATAGCAGTCAAAACTTGACTCTAAAACCACATCATGTATTCATACAGCACCAGGAGAAGAGACAAAGGGACAAATAAACTAGCAAAATATTATCGGATAATCCCAGAAATCTAGATCTGGTCTAATTTTGTAAAGGATTAACTGGACCGTTCTGTTTTTTTTATTGTACTGTGACTGTTCCAATTTATTTGAACTAGATGTGACAACCTGTCATGCCAAACATTCAAGAGGACTTTGAAGATGTGGAGTTTATTTCCAGCAAGATGGAACAACCCAACGCTACCATAGTATTGTAAGGGCCTATCTTGATGATAGGGGGTTTCGATGAAATGTTTCAATAGAATATACTCTACGCTCACCGGATCTTACATCACCGAACCTTTTTTGAAGGAGATACCAATAAGTATAAAACCCGCAGCAGTCGTCGAATTGAGGGCAACCAATGTATGAGCATGAATATAAATATAGCACAGGAAATGTTTCTTGATGTTTGCAATTCCATTGCTTTGCGTTTTGAGCGGTGCCTTGGCTACAGCAGTCACCAGTCTGCCAACTGATGTTCATAAAATCTTTAAAGTCTTTCTGTAGATTCAATTAAATTTCGAAAATGAAGTGTATTTTAATAAACACTGACTTTATAATCATTCAGTGTGTGTGTATACATTTTTGGAGGACTTTCCCCCCCTCTCTCTCTCTACACACACACATATATATAGGGATAGTTTACGAAAAAAAACAAACAAAAGACGAAGACAGGTGGTGTAAAAAAAAAGAGATGTATTAGTAATCACGCTCAGGAATAGAAAAAGTCTTTTACGTTTCGAGCCTACGCTCTTCTACGAAAGGAACACAGAAAGAAACAAGGAGAGAAACAAGGAGAGAAAAAAGGAGAGAAAAAAGGAGAGAAAAAAGGAGAGAAAAAAGGAACACACACACACACATGTATATATACCGCCATTCTGACTAGTATATGTTGAATAGAAAAATTCTAAGGTTGAAAAAAGAAAAACAACGCAGTATGTATTATGTATCATTGTGTTTGTGTCGTAATTGTTATATTAAACGATATCAATACATTACAAAGCAATAAACGGAAAGTCGACGACGTAGGCAGGGAGATCAACCGAAGCCTTCCATCATTCTAAGGGCCATGGCTTTTCACATTTTTGCACAACAGTAAGAAAATTGAGAGATTATATTCTTGTGAAAATTGGTGGTATTGATAGTGGTAGTGGTATCGGGTGGTGGCAGTGGTTGGTTTCATTTTTGTTTAGCAGACCGATAATCAAAAGTATTTCAGCCGTGACCATCCCGTTTGTTTCTTATTTGCAGAGAACATTAGCCCACATTATTCAGCGAGTTCTGTTTCCAAGATGCTGTGTGTGATGTGAGAAAGATTTGGCTGCTGTTTCAAGCTGATGTCGTTGGTATTAGTGAACAATGAGGATGGTGAACGGTGTAGCAGTTATTCGTGCTTTTGTAAGACTCTGATGGCGGGTTCAGACCCGTTACACGGTGTCAGATCAAGAACACTGATTGGTCAGTCAACTATTCTTTGATTGGTCAGTTGAAATATGTCTTAGAGGGATCAGTGAAAGGGTTTCGTTTGGTCAGTTAATGACATTGACTAGTTATCTTTTATCTTGTTGCAGTCATTAGACTGCGGCGATGCTAGAGCACCGCCTTGAAGAATTCCTTTTTTTAGTCGAATGAATCGACCTCAATGCTAAATATTTTTTCATAAGCCAGGTACTTACCCCATCGGTCTCTTTTGCCGAACCGTTAAGTTACAGGAACTTGAACACATCAGCATCGGTTATCAAGCGATGGTGGGGCACAAAAAAACACACACTCATATGTACGACGGGTTTCTTCCCACTCACAAGGCCCAAGGCGATAAAAGAACACTTACACAGACTGCCACGCAGTGGGACTGAACCCGGAACCACGTGGCTGAGACGCAAACTTCTTACCACACAGCCACGCAGTCCTTCACAGTAAATATGTCAGTTATGAGGAAAGGGAGAAGAGAGAGAGAGAGAGAGAGAGAGAGAGAAGGAGGGATAGAGAGGAGATAGAGAGAGAGAGATAGAGAGAGGAACTAACCAGTTTTCAGAATACAAACTGGCATGTTGTACATGTGCAATATATGTGAACTGTGCCTCCCCTACCAGCATATTTTGGGTTTTTAGTTCTAAAAAATATTTTACAAGACGCTTTTTATCAGTCTTGTTTGCTTTGACTTATTTCCCAACAAGACTTTCTCCAACTTTCTTTTTAATTCAGTTACAAGACCAATCATTACATATTGGATAATGTTTTTCATAAATCTTCACATAATGGAACTGGCACACACAGGTAAGTTAATTAAAGGTAAGTTATTCAATGATAAGTTAATTGATTTGAGGTAAGTTGAGTTGACTAAAGTATTCTAATGAGATCGAAGATAATAAGAGGTAAGCTAAAAGTAGGTCGATGATTAGGGACGTTGAAGTGAGATTATTAGATGTAAATTAATTACAAATTAATTGTTTAGGGTTATGTTTATTAGAGGTAAACAAATGGGAGTTATGTTAGTAAATAATAAGTTAATTAGAAGTTAATTAAAAATAAGTTAAAGGGATGTAACTGGATTTGAGATAATTTAATTAAAAATAATTTTATTGGTTAATTAGTGGTAAGTTAGAGATAAATTAATTAGTTGTAGGTTGATTAGAGATAAACCGATTTGGTATAAGTTAATTACAGATAAATTTCTGGCCAGTCATATCCGTGATTTTCAATGGCAGCCATGATACAACCAGACATTTCATGTGAATTTAAAAACCATAAAACATCACCCGTTCTCATTTTTGTTCTGATTAAATCCGTTGTATTTTGAAAGAATTAGAAATTTCTTTCTAAAACCGGATATCTTCACAATTCTAAAACAGAACTGACACAAGTTCAAACCCATGTCTAATCCAAAATAATGCTTAGAATAATTTTATTTCGTCGACTTCAATGTCTGTATATTCTTTATGTTTGACGAAAAATGAAAGCTATTTGTCTTACATGCTAATTAGCTAATTATCTGATTATCTGCATGACGAAGATGTTTTACTGAATTCTATATCATATAGTAGAATCAAATTCGTTCACAACAATGCCATACTACTAGCCGAAAATTGGAGAGATAGTATCACGTGACTGGCGCAGTATTGTGTCTCTGGTCAACGATTAGTTCCTTGGTATTTGATTCTCCTCGGTATAGATAAAATGTAGATCATTAATTAACGAGTGTACATACAGATACAGTGAATAACCGTGGATTTTTAACTAACGAGGTTATTAATAGATACAGTGTCTAATTATGGATTATTACTGCAGTATTAAGGGTTTTTTTCATTAACGTGAATTATATTGTGTTGTTCAAGTTTTTTTTCTAGTAGAAAGCCAACAGATATTTCTCCATTACTCAACAGAGATTAACGTCCCACGCATTTTCATTGTATTAGGTTCGTTTCTAATTCCTCTGGTGATGCCTGGTCATGATGAATCCGTTTAGAACTCTCTTCAAATGAAAGTTTGCTTTTTCAATGGATATCGTACAATATGGCAGACATTCTCCCACTACTTCATGTTCCGCCTACAGACTAAAAGCTGAACACTCATTGCAGACGGAGCCAGTCTCGCCGTTCGTATTTATCAACAACAGCGCAAATCAAGGAGCGGCAGCTTTTTACCGAAAATGGCGCTCTCGGTTATTCTCCAGTGGCAGACATTACAAGTTAGATTTCTTAGAGACATCAAGAGAACCAATTTATGTCATTTGTCTGTTGTAACATTCTACAAGTTAACTTTTTAAAATATTGTTGCCTCCAACCATACAAATTTATCTGTCACCTCTCTTGAATTTTCATTTAAAATTCTTTCTTAAATATCAAAATATACAAAGTTGGAGCATAGCATTCATGCCTGAGACTTCATTCTATGCTTATACGTAATTAAATAACTGCATTGAAGACGGCGATCTGGCAGAATTGTTTTTGCGTCTGATGAAAATGCTTAGCGAAATTTCTTCCGGCTCTTTACATTCAAAGGTCAGATTCTGCCGAGGTCGACTTTGCTTTTCATCCTTTTGGGGTCGATGAAATAATTACGAGTTGAGCACTGAGATCGATGTGATCCGACAAACCCCCTCCATTAAAAATTACAAGCCTTGTAAAAATATTTTTAAAAAATGAAGCAATAAGACTGTATTGTACATAGTTGTAATAAAAATATTTAAAACCTCTTCCCGTGTTTAGATAAATAATTGATTTGTGGGTGTGGACGACATATTATTAAGAGTGGTACTTCACAAACGTACTCTGATTTTTTCCGTTGATATTTTGTATTCTGTTAAGGCGGCGAGCTGGCAGAAACGTTAGCATGGCCGGCGAAATGCTTAGCGGTATTTCGTCTGCCGTTACGTTCTGAGTTCAAATTCCGCCAAGGTCGACTTTGCCTTTCATCCTTTCAGGGTCGATTAAATAAGTACCAGATACGCACTGGGGTCGATATAATCGACTTAATCCGTTTGTCTATCCTTGTTTGTCCTCTCTGTGTTTAGCCCCTTGTGGGTAGCAAAGAAATAGGTATTTCGTCTGTCTTAACGTTCTGAGTTCAAATTCCGCCGAGGTCGACTTTGCTTTTCATCCTTTAGGGGTCGATTAAATAAGTACCAGATACGCACTGGGGTCGATATAATCGACTTAATCCGTTTGTCTATCCTTGTTTGTCCTCTCTGTGTTTAGCCCCTTGTGGGTAGCAAAGAAATAGGTATTTCGTCTGTCTTAACGTTCTGAGTTCAAATTCCGCCGAGGTCGACTTTGCTTTTCATCCTTTAGGGGTCGATTAAATAAGTACCATTTACGCACTGGGGTCGATATAATTGATTTAATCTGTTCTGTTTGTCTGTTCTTGTTCACCCCTCTGTGTGTAGCCCCTTGTGGGCAGTAAAGAAATAAAAAAACGTTAGCACGCCGGACGAGATGCTTAGCGGTATTTCGTCTGTCTTTACGTTCTGAGTTCAAATTCCGCTGAGGTCGACTTTGCCTTTCATCCTTTCGGGGTCGATTAAATAAGTACTAGTTGCGTACTGAGGGTCGATCTAATTGACTGCCCTCTCTCCCCAAATTTCAGCCTTGTGCCTAGAATAGAAAAGGATATTTTGTACTTTTTTATTTCTGTGCTTGTAAATATCTTCCCAGCTCACGCAGGTAACATTCAACAAATGATTTTGCTAGATAGTGGCGCGCCTCGATGGAGAGGTCGTGCCTCTCAAACTGTCTCTAATTCATAAGTGGAATGTGGGATTTGATTACATTTGAGATCAAAATAATTTGAGTCGAAGAAATGAGATTTACCAAAGTTTGGTCTCACAGAACCTTGATAATTCTACTTACAGAGAAGAAAAAAATCAGACATTTCGTTGTTTTAGAAAAAAAACATACTCTCTCTCTCTCTCTCTCTCCCTCTCTCTCTCTCTCTCTCTCTCACTCTTTGGGCCTCTCACTCACGCACATACAGACGCTTATACATTTACATACACATACATTCTCTCTCTCTCTTGCACACAAACATACACTTCATTCACTCACATGTTGGAATCTATATCATTGTAAACAGAAACTTTCGACACTCATAACTGAAGACAAACCATACGCAGTAAAAGAATGAATATAAGAAGGAAGGGAAGTGAGAAATAGGTAAGAAAAAAAGGGGTGAGGGACCGAACATAACAAGATGGTTCCCTTTTAGAGATGAAGAGTGAAGAATAGTGGAAAATATAACATTTTTTGCTCTTTTCTTGGCAACATTATTTTAATGCATGTGTCTTATTTGGGCAGTTGGCTACACTCCTACTTTGGACAATGTGTGTGCGCGCGTGTGTGTGTAAGTGGAAGACTTCTATAAATGGCTGAAGATTGCTCAACATTTTAAAACTGATGTAATACTTACAATGTTTAATAAAATGAAGTAGCATGAAACGATTGTACCAAAGATATACTTGTTGCTTATTTTGATTATATATATATATATGTATGTATGTATGTAATGTAGTTATTAACGTGGGGTCAAACGCTTCTGGTTCACTAATACCATTTTCTCTCCTTACAGTAGCTACATGTTGAAGGATTCCATCAAATTTGGTTTAAAAGTGAACGATGGAAGCGACAAAGATAAATAAAACACAATATTGTGAAGCGTTATGTTTGCACAACCAATTCTAAATATATTTAATAATTCATGTTTTCTTCTATGTCTGTCTACCTCCATAAAACATGGAAGTTCCTGCAAAATGGAATAAAATTTAATTAATTCTGTTCGTGACTCTCCATATATGGAATATAACAATTTCCATTTATCTTTCGCCCCGCCTCCTCATTCATTCGTCTACGTCGCCTCTCCTCTTCCGCCACCTCCTTTCTATAATATCCACTCTTTATACATAATTCTTCATCTTTATTTCAATGATTTGCAGTTTTCGTTTGAATTAAAGCGAATTCCAGCCTGGAAGTGTACAAGTTTAGATTGAAATTGTAACCAAGCCATACTTTCAGGCTTTTAGGATTGTGGCTCACTCACTACTTACGAACTAAACATACACGTACATACATACATAAATACATACATACATACATACATACATACACATACATACATACTACATACATACATACATATATATATATATACATATATATATATATATATATATATAATATATATATATATATATTATATATATATATACTTTTATTTGTTTCAGTTATTTGACTGCAGCCATGCTGGAGCACGGCATTTTAGTCGAGCAAATCGACCCCAGGACTTATTCTTTGTAAGCCTGGTACTTATTCTATCGGTCTCTTTTGCCGAACGGCTATGTTACGGGGATGTAAACATACCAGCATCGGTTGTCAAGCGATGTTGGGGAGACAAACAGAGGCACATAAACACACACACACACACACACATATATATATATATATATATATATATATATGATGGGCTTCTTTCAGTTTCCGTCTACCAAATCCACTCACACACACAAACACACCACACACAAACACACACACACAACACACACACACACCACACACACACACACATATATAGAGGATATTTATATATGTATAGTTAGAACAATCAGTAAGTCGTCATAATAGTTTCAAATGCCGGAGCTAAGAGCTACAATATCTATGTGTGGATGTGCTGTGGATGTGTGTGTATGCGTGTGTGCGTGTGTATGTGTACGTGTGGGTGTGCGTGTGTGTTTGTGTATGTCTTTGTAAGTATGTGTGATAGCATGTGAAAATGTGTTTCTTTATCTGTGTATATATGTAAAAGTACGAATGTGTATGTATGTGTGTGTGTGTGTAAGACTTTCGAATCATTGAACATATTCTTCTCCGATTTCTTCTCCCTCTATCTTTCGTTCGATTCTCCTCTTTGTCTATCTCTGCCTCCTTCGTTCTGATGACGTTTTACCATTTGCAACATATTTACCTCAGTATGCTACACAGAAACAGCTGTAAACTCACTCTTACCCTCACCTTGCTTAACTAATTAATTAAATAATGGCTTTTTAGCACCAAAGACACTCTTCTCATTGTTGTTTTTCTCCATTTTCTTATCGTGTATGTATATGACCGCGTGTGTACCGTTGGCGATTTTTTCCCTCCGTCTTCCCTTCCTTGGATCTTTCCTTTTCCTGTGTTTCTGACGAAGAGCTCCGCTCGAAACGTTAAATCCTCCTTCTTTCTTTCCTTTCCTGAGCGTCTAATAACACTATACTTGTTCCACATCCTCGCGTTGTTGTGTTTTCTCTTTGTGTTTTCATGTTTGGATTAACTCTCTCTCTCTCTCTCTCTCTCTCTCTATATAATATATATATATATATATATAATATATATATATATATATATATATATATATATATACACACCATGCGTGTGGGTAGGTGTTTCATCGTATGTGTGCAAGTAGACGCTGAATATAATGGGATGATATTGGTGCTGCCATCAGTTTAATAAAGGCAATTCCTTAAGTGTTTACTCACAACTGTTAGGAACAGCAAAAACCAGTTTTGAATGAAAAGTGGCCTATTTAAGTAAATTCCAAATGAGGGGTGCTCCATCATAATAATGCGTGGCAGCACATGGCAAAGGTCACATCCGAAAAGAGAGAAAAAATTTCAACCGGTAAAATACTTTCACCCGTTCCTTATTCATCGCACCTTGCTCCTTTATTACCAACACCGAAGTTTACAGAAATATTTTGATGGACGAATTCCTAAAAGAGGAAAAGTGGAAACTACCCGTCTTTACGTTCTTTCTCTCCAAGTGGTATTATTAATTGCTGGAACGACCTCATTAATGGTGATGGTAATTATACTAATGAATAACGTAATTGATAATGATGACAAGTGAGTTAATGAATAAACTGAAAGAAAATATGGAATTTAGAGAACTTGTGTTCGAAGAATTTGGGCGCCACTTATGGATGACCTTATATACACATATGCTCTCACACACGCGCGCACACATGCACACATTCATATATATGTATGTACATATATAAATATAGATACAGACATAGATACTTACACATGTATATACATGTATATATGGTGATTTGCTCCATCTTCACAGATGATTGCTGTCTCTGAGTTTCCTCATTTGTATTCCTGACTTTCCATCCATGACCTCTCAGATGACTATTCAGTCCTTTTGTGGATCGGCATGATTTTAAACATAGATGACAGGCAAAAGTTCTAACTTCCAGTGGATTGATCGGATCACTCTGCAAGATATGACTCCTACAAGATAAGACTCCTGCAAGATATGGCCCCTGCAAGATATGGCCCCTGCAATATATGACCCCTGCAAGATATAACCCCTGCAAGATTGACCCCTGCAAGATATGGTCCCTGCAAGATATGACCCCTGCAAGATATGGCCCCTGCAATATATGACCCCTGCAAGATATGACACCTGCAAGATATGACACTTGCAAGATAATATTCCTGCAAGATATGACCCCTGCAAGATATGAGCCCTGCAAGATATGACCCCTGTGAACTGCCATATATTTCTCTTCGGACCCAAAATCCATTTGCAAGCCCTTTCTCACACTACACACCTCCAATTACCTGGTCCAAGGAGGAAGGACATTGCATACAGTTGCTCTTTCATGAGACTTCAGATGGTTGACATACCCGGCCTTGGGAAGGAGTGCACGGACAGCGATCTATGTTTTCATTAAGGTTCTAATGACAGCCCCTCTGAAACCAGCACTTTAGGCTTTCATGCACCGGGTGACCCTCTTTAAAAGATATACAACCTTCACTTATACACTTCCTCCACTCAATTTTTTCCAAACCTAATTCTTCCCAGTTCTTTACATGGATATGCACTTCTTTTAGGCTGTTTTGTTTAAGACTACCTTGGTTGCTTTTTTGTGATTTATACTAAGGACGCTTTACAGTGCACAGCTCACCATAGAACAACTACTTTGGAACCCTATTATCTTCAATACGCATGAAATCTAAAAGTTTTTTTTCATTCTCTCTCTGTTTATTTCCTCTTATTCATTTCCGTTGAAGAGCTTAGGCTCGAAACGTAAAAGACTTTTTCATTTTCCCGAGCGTCAAACTAATGCATTTGCTTGTTGTTCATACACCTGTCTTCGTCTTTTGTTTTTATATAAATTTCAACCATACATACACTCATACATACACACATACGGATTAGCCCATTAGCCCATAACATGTGTTTGAAAAGTTGAACAATGAAAATCCTTACACACAACAGGAAAGGTTCATGACATTTCCAAAAGATTTAGACATTCTGTCCTCAATAAGTACTAGGCGTTAAAAAAGATCCTGGGGTCGATCTGTTCGACTAAAACGCTTCAAAGCGGTGCCCCAGCATGGCCACAGACTTATGGCTAAAACAAGTAAAAAGTAAAAGATAAATTTTAAATAAAGTAAGTGAATCAAGTACTTGTTATAAAAATGTTTAAATTCACGTACACGCACGCATACAAACACACACATATGTATATATACATGTATATTCATATTTCCAAATATGAATGTGAGTGTATGTCTTTGTGGGTGTGTATAAGATTTATATATATATATATATATATATATATATATACACACACATATGTATGTATATATATTTATGTGAGAAAAGTAAAAGAGCGCGGAGCAAGCGTAACATGGCGACTCATTGAGTAGTCATCCGTAACTAGAGCAGCCCATGTGATTGTGAACCCCTACTGGTGAGTACATACGGGTAGGTTAAGGAGTGGGGGAAGATCTATCCAAAGACGGGGGTGGTGCGGTGACAATTGGTTCGGTGTGGTGGTCGTACTTTCACTTGGTCTGGCACCGTCCAGACCAACAACTTTTGTGTCAGGTGAGACCGTGCCAAAACTCTGGCGTCTCCAGACTGGATTACATCTAATGAGAATGGTGTCATTGTTAATGATTTTGGGGGTGGAGTGAGGGCGACGGGGAGGGGGAGGTTATTCGGGTGGTCGAGTAGAAGAAACGAGGCGGTGGTAGTGGCGGTGGCGGTGATGGTAGTAATGGAGAGAAGGAAGGTCGGGGTGGAGGAGCCGTCAAGGACGTAAGTACAAACTGTAACCGCTCCCGTCATGGGGTCGAGAGCACCGTATGAAACGACGGATTAAGTATTTGAAGAAGAAGAAAAAACAAAAAACCCCAAATAAGTGACATACAACATAGGAATGCACACACACGCACACGGATCAAACATACAGACGCACACATACACACATACACATACACACACAGAGGCCTACATACACACGTACAAATATGTGACATATTTCAGAGCACTTTCAACGTATATGTATGTGTGTATACAAATATATATATATTCACATATACATATATATATATATGCATATATATATATATAATATATATATATATATATATATATATATATATATATATATATATATATATATATATACATGTATGTTTATTCTTTTATTCTTCTACTTGTTTCAATCATTTGACTGAATGGTTTTAGTTGAACAAGTAGACCCCAGGACTTATTTTTTAAAGCCTTGTATCTATTCTATCGGTTTCTTTTGCCGAACAGCTACGTTACAGGGACGTAAACGCATCAACATCAGTTGTCAAGCGATGGGGGGGGGGGTTGACAAACACAGACACAAAGACGCACACAAATCTATACATATATAAACGACAGGCTTCTTTCAATTTCCGTCAATCAAATCTACTCACAAGGCTTTGGTCGTCTCGAGGCTATAGTAGAAGACACTTGCCCAAGGTGCCACGCAGTGGGACTGAACCCGGAACCATGCAGTTGGGAAGTAAGCCTCTTACTATACAGTCACACACACACATGTATATATATATATATATATATACATATATACATATATATATATATATGTATGTATGTATGTATAAAAAGAGAAAAAGAGAGAGAGGGAGAGAGGGTGACGTGTGTGTGCATGTGTATATTACTAGCCACATTTATATATGTATGTGCGCGTATATATACATACACACACATACACACACACACATATATATATGTGTGTATATATATATGTATAAAAAGAGAAAAAGAGAGAGAGGGAGAGAGGGAGACGTGTGTGTGCATGTGTATATTACTAGCCACATTTATATATGTATGTGCGCGTATATATACATACACACACACACACATATATAAATAGATAGATAGATGGGTATATGTAAATAGATAGACAAATAGATAGATAGATAGATAGATAGACAGATAGATAGATAGATAGATAGATAGATAGATAGATAGATAGACAAACAGATAGACAGACAGACAGGCAGACAGATAAGTTTCTTTATTGGCCACACAGGGCTGCACACAGATGGGATAAGTTACAAGGTAGAGCTTTTCTTTTGGGGGATGAAGAGAACAAAAAACAAAAGAAAAAAGGGGGGTGGCGTAGGTTTTCGATCAAGAGGGATCGTAAAAGGGAAAGAACAAAAACAAAAAAAAAATTGAATAAAATAAAAGAATAAAAAGAAAAAAAAGAAAAGGAAAAGGAACAAAAGGAAAGAGGAATGAAAAAAGAAGAAAAAAGGGGAAAAAAAGGGGAAGAGAAAAAAAGAACGATCAATAGGATCGTGTATCACAGTGTATGATATATGGTGTAAAGGGGAAAGCAAGTAAGGTTTATCCGTGGGAAGAAAAGCCTACGAAAAAGACCACGGTAACCTTGGTCAATATTGTTATATGTTACCACATTTGTTTGCAAGTGGGTAACCCTCTGTTTTCAATTTCTGGGTTCATAGGATTATGCTCAAGGTGGCTTCGTCATTCATACGTGCCATCCTTGCAACATTCACCCATCTTTTTTTAAACATTCGCTAGACAAAACTTGCCTCTCTACTCTCACTTTCCTTTTCAAGTGGTACTTGAAGAAGTTGATGAGACGAGAGATTGACCGAGAGGAAGTGTTTGTCTCCAATCCTTTCAGACGCGTCCACCAGATACATTCTTTCGCCATAGCCACAAGGATGATGAAATAGCTCTTCCTTCCCGTTTGAAGGAAGGAGGCGCGACAATATTGACGATAGACTCAGCTGATAAACCGACTCGTCCCACACGTGACAGCAGGTTGACACATAAGCCCACAGGTCGGAAATTGTTGGACACTGCACGAGTGCGTGCAGAACGGTTTCGTCGCTCTGACCGCATCTCGGGCAGGTCGGCCCCGTGTTTCTCGAGCCGTGTCTGTAGAGCTTATCCCGAACGGGTAGCGCTTCTCGGTAGCACTGCCAGGCCAGGAATCTCTGGAAGTTGTCCGTGGGCCCTGGCCCGAAAGTCGTCCTGAACAGGCGGGTCAGGTACTCCTCGTCGACGTCCAGGTTCGCCCCGAGCTCGTCGTCGTACCTCACCTCCACTAATCCCCTATAGAATGCTTTGGTTGTGTTGAAGTCACTCAAGGTCGACCCAGGACGGCAGAGTTGCTTGAGAGCAACACGACACTCGCGGTGCCATTCGCCCTTCCTCGGCCTCTTTTTGATCCACGACTGCAGTTCGGTCATGGAGACGAGCTGCGGGAAAGCGTGCCTCACAAACGGCGACCACACCTGTTTACCGTCGTCTACATAGAGCCAGAGATGTCGCAGTCTCAGCGCGTGTCTGCGCATCATCAACCACGGCATGCCCAGCCCTCCTTTTAACGGGTGTTGACAGCAATGGATCGCCTGACCATCGGACACATCCTTTCCACAAGAAGCGAAAGAGAATGCGTTGTAGTTTGGTGATGGTAGGGTCGGGACAAGGTACGACGGTCAGGCGGTAGTAGATGACGGACGCGATGTACGTGTTCGCCACCTCCGCCCGACCTTTTAGGGACAGTTTCCTCTCGGCCCATTGCCGGGCGAGAGTGACCACCCTACTCGTTATCTCGTTCCAATTCTTCTCCACTTGGAGGTCGGACCAACCAGACCCCGAGCAACTCAACCGGGCCGTCGGTCCAGCGTCCCACGACGGAGGCGCTGGTGGACGGCATGGGCTTGCTTCTCCAGGTGCCTAGTCGCAAGCCCACTGACTTTTCCGGTTGATTTTCGCTCCTGTCACCGCTTCGTAGTTTTTCAGTGTCTCGCCGACCTGCTCGATGTGCTCGTGGCTAGACACTATGACGTGACGTCGTCCGCGTATGCAGACACGCTCGTCCCGCATCCCAGTTCTCGCGGGATGCCCCTCAAAGTTGCCAGCTTCCGCAATAATGGCTCGAGAGTCAATACGTATAGAAGCGACGAGAGGGGCATCCCTGACGGACCGAACGTGCGATGTCGAAGGGTCTCGACAGATGTCCATTCACGCGAATTACCGAACGGATGCCTCTGTACAAAGCGGCTATCCAGCCGCGGAAGACGGGACCGAAGCCTGCCGCTCTGAGGACCGCCTCCAAGTATCGATGGTCTACCCTATCGAAAGCTTTCGATTGATCCAAATTGATCAGCGCCCCACCCATGCCAGGTTCGTTAACTACCCTGTCTATGATGTAGCGCATCAGGTGGAGGTTGTCATGGATGATCCGGCCCGGCACGGCGCATGTTTGCGCCCTGTCGACCAGTTTCTCGATGACAAGCGCCAACCTCTTGGCTAGCACCTTGGCCAAAGTTTTCAGGTCTGCATTAAGCAGAGTGATGGGCCTAAAGTTATCTATTACATTTCCCTTGTTTAGATCTTTCTTCAGCAGTGTTACGGCTCCTCGGCTCACAAAACCAGGAATGCTCCCGTTTTGCTGCCAGTTGCAGTACACCGCCGCCAAGAGATCTCCAAACAAGTCTGGCATACAATTGTAAAGCTCGTAGGGTAGACCATCCAAACCCGGTGATTTGTCCCTCGAGCATTCTGCCATCGCCTCCTGCACTTCCGCCGCCGTGATGGCACCTTCGCAGCACCCTGCCTTTCTTGTCGAGAGTCGTGGTAGGCTATGTAGGTAGGCACTGAAGTCCACCCTACGTTCTTGCCCTCCACTCGTCCCGAACAGTCGGGCAAAATGCTGCTGAAAGGCCTAACACATTTTACTTGGCTCGAGCAATTCGCGCCACTGTTTATCTACCAGGGACCGAATGGTGGCTTTGTTGCCCTGTTGCGCCTCTGCCACCCGGGCCTCTCTCGCGGCTCCAACACCATCGTTCCTTAGAGCACACATCCTAGCTCTGACAGCACATCCTTCGTGTTTGGCGTTGAAGTGTTGGTCGAGGGCCAACCTCGCCGCCAAAACGTTGGATGCGATGCCGCTTCTAATTGCCTCTTCTAGCTTCTTAACTAGCTCACCCTCAACTCTATTTCTATCTATGGCTAGTGCTTTGCTGTACCTAATCGCTTCTGCTTTTACTGCTCTCTTGAGGGCAAACCACCATTTGTTGTTGATGATGGCTCCCGTCAAAGCCCTCTTTACTAGTGTGCTAATCCGGTCTCTGAAAACCTGTCTCGATGGGAAAGACGCGTTTAGTTTCCAGTATCCGGGACCCTGCCTAAGTGTCTTACCTAAGTCTAGCGTACATGTCACAAGTTTGTGATCCGTGTAGCTGACTATGTGGAATTGTGGACATCCTATGCTATCTCTGTCTACTGTCCTACACAGTATCCTATCTAGATACGATCTCGACGACCAGATGCGGTTGCTCCATGTCCACGTTGGCGCATTCGGGTGGTCTAGTCGGAACCTGTCAGACAGTTGAAAGCGTCTGAGCAGGTCTCTGAGGCATTTGCATCCCCGTCTATTCCTATCTCTACCCACGTAGTCTACATGCGTGTTCAAGGTAGCATTCCAATCCCCCACTAAGAGTAGATAGATAGATAGATAGATAGATAGATAGATAGATAGATAGAGAGATAGATAGATAGATAGATAGATAGATAGATAGATAGATAGA
>NW_021834222.1:35000-45000 GCF_006345805.1 Octopus sinensis
TCAAATCCATTCATCCAGTCTACCAAACACCCCTCACAAGGATTTGGTCGGCCCGAGCTATAGTAGAAAACACTTGCCCAAGGTGCCACGCAGTGGGACTGACACAGAACCATGTGGTTCGGAAGCAACCTACTTTATTGCATAATATTTGCCATAAGGCAATACATAGAGGGGACGGACAAAGACAGACAAACATAAAAGGGTGAAGTAGCTTGAAACGATTAAAAATTAACGATGATTATCATACAGATGAAATTAAAAATGAATACAATTGCTAAAAGCAATGTCTAACATGGAGGAAAGGCGTCCTACTCTAGAGTAAGACCTTTGCTTTCTTTCCGTGGCTCTGCTCACTTGGTGCCAGTTACTCCCAGCTTTCTCTCGACAAGCTCCCATCTTTTTCTGAATCTTTCACGTGACAGGTACCTCTTCTCCAGTCTGATCTTACTGCTGAGGTGGTAACTAAAAAAGTTGACCAACCCCTGGCCAGATACGAAGGTACCCATCACAATCTCTATCAACCCTAGGATCCTTCGGTGAGCACCCGTTGTTGCTCATCTTCTTCCTCTTGCGGCCCTTCTTTGAGGAGTTCTCCGTCTTCTCAGCCGCCTTCGTTCCTTCTTCAACAGAAGTCTCAATCAACTGCTCCATGCTTTGTTCCTGAGTACAGTTTTTCTTTATATGGCCAGGCTCTAGGCACCGATAGCACCTGTAGGAGGGGGGCACCTTCAAGAATCACCGGGTACCTGCACCCAGCCATTTTCAAAAAATCTAGCATAACCAGGTTCATGGCTGATTGGGTCCACCGGATCAAAGCAGCTTTTGATCCAACCAATCAGCCGCAGGAAGAATTTTCTATTGAGGAGCCTAGCTCCGCTGTCACCCAGACCCCGACGGATAGTATCCACTGGGGTTCAATTCCGAGTGGCAAACCACAGACCCAAGCCCTCGTCAATTTTTTTTCCCATCATAAGTGGGAAGAAACAAAATTTCTTTACCCTCAAGGGGCTGGCTCGCAAAACAAGAGTCTCCTCTGGGGTGTCAAACAGCAACCACACCGTTGCATATTTGACACCCCTAGAGATATACTTAATGGTTGGCAGATGTTCCGCCAACTCCTGCTCAATCATCTGCTTGGAGAAGACGGTATGGTGTCGAGAACCTTCGAATACGTTCTCAACACCACCGTCCTCTCCTCTTGCTGTCTGAGCCACTCATTAGGTGGGACAATCTCTCACTCTACAATCTTATCCGTATTTTTTGCCATGTTTTAAATTAAAAAGTAAAAAGTTCAAAAGAATAGTTCACACAAATTCAAAAAGAAAAGAGAGAAATCAAAAGGAAACAAAAGAGAAAAAGAAAAAAAGCAAGAGCAGTTCAATAAAAAAGTCACAATAGAAGAAGAAAACAACAGTTCAAAAAAAAAAAACACAGCAAAAAATCTTCTGGGAATTCAGGTAGTTAAAACCCTATGGTACTCCGATTAGAACCTGGACTGCACCACTTGAAATTCAGCTTTCCAATTATTGGTAAATGTAGTTATAAAAATACACACTATTTACAAACAGCGAGTAACTTTTGGTGGCAGGATACGTCACCAAACTATACTTCTCACGATGAGAAAAAATTTTCACTTTATGTGAACACTTGAAATACAGCTTTCCAATAAATGGTAAATGTTGTATAAACATACATTATTAAAAAAGTGAACAACTTTTGGTTGAAGGATACGCCCACCAAACTGTACTTCTCACAATGAGAAAAAATTTTCATTAAATGTGAACAATATTGCTGAACCGCAAGCAGACCAACATCCTCAATCCAGTGAGGACTCCTTGTTTTTAAAAAATATAACTACAGACAACAACCCCCACTGGACCTAAGAGACAAAAGTCTTACCCTGCAGCAATTTCTTTTGGCAGGCTAAACACTGCCGGCTATCTTCTTCAGTGCACAGCACAATCACACATGTGTACGCTGACAACAAAGACTCATGGGAAGTCCCAAAGACTCATGGGAAGTATGCAGGCTACTTAGCAGGCAAGCTACTTACCACACAACTACGCCTGTATAATTAGTGGCAAATATAAACCCAAAGATTTATGAATTATGTTAATGAATTATGAATAAACTTAAAAATCTCTCCCTCCTCCGCAACTGTAAGATGGTAAATAAGCAACATAAACTCCAATTTCTGACATTCACGGACTGGATATGAATCTGAAACCTGTCATATGCTGGGTGACCGTTTAACACCAACGCCAGCCATTGATATTATGTCATGTACGTCACGTGGTAAATATCACTGAATTGGTGGCAGCTCTTTGTATCAAGAATTGCCAATGTTTTATAAACATCTGACATATATGAAGGTTTGTGGCTCTCGGTTCATTCATCCCTGTCACGTCTCGTTGTCATGTATAGCAAGCGTGGGGGTGCGGTAGAACAACTACTAAACCTAAAAAAATTAACAACTCTATCTACCTAAATAACAACTCTACCTAACTACCTACCTACCTACCTACCTACCTACCTACCTACCTACATACATACATACATACATACATACATAATACATGCATACATACCTACCTACGTACCTACATACCTACTTACCTACCTGCCTGCCTGCCTGCCTGCCTGCATGCCTACCTACCTACGTACCTACCTACGTACCTATCTATGTACCTACCTACGTACCTACCTACGTACCTACGTACCTACTGGCCTACCTACCTACCTACCTACCTACCTACCTACCTACCAACCAACCTATCTATCTATCTATCTGTCTGTCTATCTATATGTATATGTCTCTCTCTTTCTTTCTCTCTCCTCTCTCTCCTCTCTATATATATTATATATATATATATATATTATATATATTATAATATATATACACACATATATATATTAAGATAAAGGGTGAAATATAATTAATGTAATAATAAATCAACAAATTTCACCTAGTAGTATATTCGGTAGAAAAGGACCTATTCGGTAAAAGTTCATATAATTATAACAATAAGGGTCATTGCAACAAGTTGCTTGACCACATACCGAAAATTTCCTTTTACTACAAAAATATGTCTCCACAGACAACAATATTTGCAACTCATATATGGCAAAAAAAAGGAAGAAAAATAACGAAATCAAACAATCCACGGTCAATTATAATTATATATATATATATATATGTGTGTGTGTGTGTGTGTGTATGTGTACTTATATAAGTCTAATTCATAACTGTCAGGCAAATACATTTTGTCTGACTTACGGTTATGGATTACATATCTTGACGCTGAGCCTAAATGGTTTGTTAATGCTCTTTTGAAGTGTCACGTCCGTGAACACACACACATTCGCAAAGCCCGTACACACGCGCACTCACACACATAATGGTTCGCCTTTAATCTTATCGGAATCGATCAATTAAGTACCCTGTTATTGTAGGGTGGCAGTTGTTTATCTGGAAGCGAAAATCTGACAGGCGACATTGTATCGTTTATTTCGTTTAATAATCGCTTTATCTTCTTTTATTTGTTTCAGTTATTAAACTGCGGCCATGCTGGGTCACTGGCTTGGAGCGATTTTAGCCGAGTCGAACTAATCCCTTTTAAAAGCCTGATACTTATTCTGTCGGACTCTCTTGCTGAACCGCAATTTACGAAGGGTCGTAAACAAACCACGCCGGTTGTCAAGCGCGTTGTGGTGGACAAGCACAGGTATAAAGACATCACACACACACACACACACACACACACACACACACATACACACATACACACTCATGCACACACCCATACATACGACGTGCTCCTTTCAGTTTCAAATCCATTCATCCAGTCTACCAAACCCACTCACAAGGATTTGGTCGGCCCGAGGCTATAGTAGAAGACACTTGCCCAAGGTGCCACGCAGTGGGACTGAACACAGAACCATGTGGTTCGGAAGCAACCTACTTTATTGCATAATATTTGCCATAAGGCAATACATAGAGGGGACGGACAAAGACAGACAAACATAAAAGGGTGAAGTAGCTTGAAACGATTAAAAATTAACGATGATTATCATACAGATGAAATTAAAAATGAATACAATTGCTAAAAGCAATGTCTAAACATGGGGAAAGGCGTCCTACTCTAGAGTAAGACCTTTGCTTTCTTTCCGTGGCTCTGCTCACTTGGTGCCAGTTACTCCACAGCTTTCTCTCTCTCGACAAGCTCCCATCTTTTTCTGAATCTTCACGTGACAGGTACCTCTTCTCCAGTCTGATCTTACTGCTGAGGTGGTAACTAAAAAAGTTGACCACCCCTGCCAGATACGAAGGTACCCATCACAATCTCTATCATCCACACTAGGATCCTTCGGTGAGCACCGTTGTTGCTCATCTTCTTCCCTTGCGGCCCTTCTTTGAGGAGTTCTCCGTCTTCTCAGCCGCCTTCGTTTCCTTCTCAACAGAAGTCTCAATCAACTGCTCCATGCTTTGTTCCTGAGTACAGTTTTTCTTTATATGGCCAGGCTCTAGGCACCGATAGCACCTGTAGGAGGGGGGCACCTTCAAGAATCACCGGGTACCTGCACCCAGCCATTTTCAAAAAATCTAGCATAACCAGGTTCATGGCTGATTGGGTCCACCGGATCAAAGCAGCTTTTGATCCAACCCAATCAGCCGCAGGAAGAATTTTCCTATTGAGGAGCCTAGCTCCGCTGTCACCCAGACCCCGACGGATAGTATCCACTGGGGTTCAATTCCGAGTGGCAAACCACAGACCCAAGCCCTCGTCAATTTTTTTTCCCATCATAAGTGGGAAGAAACAAAATTTCTTTACCCTCAAGGGGCTGGCTCGCAAAACAGAGAGTCTCCTCTGGGGTGTCAAACAGCAACCACACCGTTGCATATTTGACACCCCTAGAGATATACTTAATGGTTGGCAGATGTTCCGCCAACTCCTGCTCAATCATCTGCTTGGAGAAGACGGTAATGGTGTCGAGAACCTTCGAATACGTTCTCAACACCACCGTCCTCTCCTCTTGCTGTCTGAGCCACTCATTAGGTGGGACAATCTCTCACTCTACAATCTTATCCGTATTTTTTGCCATGTTTTAAATTAAAAAGTAAAAAGTTCAAAAGAATAGTTCACAAATTTCAAAAAGAAAAGAGAGAAATCAAAAGGAAACAAAAGAGAAAAAGAAAAAAAGCAAGCAGTTCAATAAAAAAGTCACAATAGAAGAAGAAAACAACAGTTCAAAAAAAAAAAACACAGCAAAAAATCTTCTGGAATTCAGGTAGTTAAAACCCTATGGTACTCGATTAGAACCTGGACTGCAACCACTTGAAATTCAGCTTTCCAATTATTGGTAAATGTAGTTATAAAAATAACACACTATTTACAAACAGCGAGTAACTTTTGGTGGCAGGATACGTCACCAAACTATACTTCTCACGATGAGAAAAAATTTTCACTTTATGTGACACTTGAAATACACAGCTTTCCAATATGGTAATGTTGTATAAACATACATTATTAAAAAAGTGAACAACTTTTGGTGAAGAATACGCCCCCAACTGTACTTCTCACAATGAGAAAAAATTTTTCATTAAATGTGAACAATATTGCTGAACCGCAAGCAGACCAACATCCTCAATCCAGTGAGGACTCCTTGTTTTTAAAAAATATAACTACAGACAACAACCCCCCCTGGACCTAAGAGACAAAAGGCTTACCCTGCAGCAATTTCTTTGCAGGCTAACACTGCCGGCTATCTTCTTCAGTGCACAGCACAATCACACATGTGTACGCTGACAACAAAGACTCATGGGAAGTCCCAAAGACTCATGGGAAGTATGCAGGCTACTTAGCAGCAAGCTACTTACCACACAACTACGCCTGTATAATTAGTGGCAATATAAACCCAAAGATTTATGAATTATGTTAATGAATTATGAATAACTTAAAAATCTCTCCCTCCTGCAAAACTGTAAGATGGTAAATAGCACATAAACTCCAATTTCTGACATTCGGACTGGATATGAATCTGAAACCTGTCATATGCTGGGTGACCGTTTAACACAACGCCAGCCATTGATATTATGTCATGTTACGTCACGTGGTAAATATCACTGAATTGGTGGCAGCTCTTTGTATCAAGAATTGCCAATGTTTTATAAACTCTGACATATATGAAGGTTTGTGGCTCTCGGTTCATTCTCCCTGTCACGGAACGTCTCGTTGTCATGTATAGCAAGCTGGGGGGTGCGGTAGAACACACAACTACTAAACCTAAAAAAATTAACAACTCTATCTACTAAATAACAACTCTACCTAACTACCTACCTACCTACCTACCTACCTACTACCTACCTACATACATACATACATCATACATACATAATACATGCATACATACCTACCTACGTACCTACATACCTACTTACCTACCTGCCTGCCTGCCTGCCTGCCGCATGCCTACCTACCTACGTACCTACCTACGTACCTATCTATGTACCTACCTACGTACCTACCTACGTACCTACGTACCTACTGGCCTACCTACCTACCTACCTACCTACCTACCTACCTACCAACCAACCTATCTATCTATCTATCTGTCTGTCTATCTATATGTATATGTCTCTCTCTTTCTTTCTCTCTCTCTCTCTCTCTCTCTATATATATATATATATATATATGTGTATATATATGTTTGTGTATGTATATATATATGGCATATATATATATAATATATATATATTATATATATATGTGTGTGTGTGTGTGTGTATATTATATGTGTGTGTGTATATACATATATATGCATTCACACATATATCTATGTGTGTGTATGTATATATGTATATATATATATATGCATACACACATATATATGAGAGATAGATAGATAGATAGAGAAAGCGAGAAAGATGGCGAGAGAGGGGGAGGACGAGAATTAAAGCAATTGTTATGAACTCAGTGTTAATGAATTAGGTCGCCGTTTGTGAGACAGATGAAGAAAAAGGCAGAAAGTTTCGGGTTATTTAACGGTTCTGTAGAGCTTCCGATATTTACCGTTAGATGGAGCCGCGATCATCCATCCATTTGAATCGTACGACAACCTGTTGTTAAACTTTGCAACCACCACCATCATCACACCCCCACTACTACTACTACTACTATACTACTACTACTACTACTACTACTACTACTACTACTACTAGTGGTTGTATTGATGTTAAAGTGTTATATCACAAGTCATTTCCTCAAGTCTTTCACTCAGATCTTTCTGATTGCAGCAGGAGGTCGTTATCAGGCGCTCGAGTCAGCTGCTTGTGCGGGAGAGAGGAGAGAGAGAGAGAGAGAGAGAGAGGAAACCGGGAGAGAAAGTAGGAAAGATAAGACGAGAGAGAGAGAGAGAAGTAAAATAAAGGTAAAATTAAAGAGAGAGAGAGAGAGAGAGAGAGAGAGAGAGAGAGAGAGAAAGGGTGGAAAGAGAAGAAATTTTAGTTTTGGAAATATCAAATATTGCAACGGATTTCCTTTACTTTAGCTCTATCAACTTCAATATAAATTCCAAACACATACAAACGGCGTCTTTCAAATCTCCAACACACACACACACACACACGACCTCCTTCTCTCTCTTTCTCACATCCATCTCTTTTATTTGTACGTATCTTGGCTACAGTTATGTTAGTTCTAATACGTTTCTACACCCAACATATTTCATACAAACACAACCATACACATACTCATCCATGCTACACAACACATACACAACATACATAAGAGTCTTCACACACACACACACACACACACACACACACACACACACACACAAATGCATATATACATACATATGCACACACAAATCTATGTATTTATGTATCACCTTTTCTATAATTCATTGAGATTCCTTGGACAAGATCAAAAGTTGATCTTGAACTAAGAGACAAGATTCTTTTGTCGCTGCTTAATTCGATCATAAATTTAATCAGACTTGAATATTTTCCAAAGTTTTGCAGTTTGACCATTCCAGTAATCGATTGAATTTATAGAATTCAACTGAAACGATTTGCTCCTTTCTTTCAACGACTGCAGTGTTTCAAGATTATGTTGTTGAAATTTGTTGCTGTAAAAAACTGAAAGTTTGGAAGTAGAAGTAAACCAATACTAATTTCAAGCCCGATTTAAGAATCGAACTCTCGACCAGAAAAATCAACGCTAATAACTATACCTATTTCTTTACTACCTAGAAGGGGCTAAACGCAGAGGACAAACAAGGACAGACACACGGATTAAGTCGATTATATCGACCCCAGTGCGTAACTGGTACTTATTTAATCGATCCCGAAAGGGTGAAAGGCAAAGTCGACCTCGGCGGAATTTGAACTCAGAACGTAACGGCAGACGAAATACCGCTAAGCATTTCGCCCGGCGTGCTAACGTTTCTGCCAACACACCACCTTGCAACGCTAATAACTATACCGTACGACTTCACCAATGGGAACTTGTGAGTGATTTAGATTTTAGGGAAAAAAACGTGAAATTCCTTTGGTCATATAAAGCTTGTCATGGAGTAGCAACGTGTTGGTGCGGATGGCATCGTAGATCACCATTTCCATGTTGTACAATCCTTGTCGTTGAGATCTTGCAATACCAGCAGCAGCAGTAGTAGTAGGAGCAGCAGCAGCACGAAGCTTTATTAATTACTTGCATGACAGCAAAGTTTCTGACCCGTTAATTACTAATGAGTACGAAGACGAGGACGACAATAAGGACCAACACTCAGCAGAATTCGTACTGAGTAAGGGTCAGACTCACCTGAATCTAAACATGACTCTTTGAAATCCCTTTAAAGTCTTGTGTCACAACAATTTCACTATTAATTCACAAATGAAGGCGCGTGGATCAGTGGTTAGGGTTTTCGGCTCACAATCGTAAGATTGTGCAAGACGCTTCATTTCCCATTGCTCCAGTCCACTCAGCTGACAAAAATGAGTTGTACCTGTGGGGCCGGCCTTGCATGTTCTCAATCTGACTTTCCCAGAGAACTACGTTGAGGGAACGCGTGCCTGTAGAGCGCTCAGCCACTTGCACGTTAACTTCAAGAGCAGGCTGTTCCGTTGATCGTACCAACTCGAAGCTCATCGTCGTAACCGACGGAGGACCAGTTATTAATTCACAGAGATGGAATGAAGCTTGGAGGTCAGTGTTTGTCATTAATTTTTCTGACAAAATATATTTTCAAGTTCATTTAGGAATTAATTTCCCACAAATACACCACTGATAGTAGAGTGTTGTTTCAGTGTTTTAAATATTTCTGAGCCCACTATTTTGATATCACTAAAGACCAATACCAGAGGAAGTCTGGGTAGCGGGTTCAAATCAGTTAAGATTCAATCTAATGTTTTAAGTTGTTTAGTTCCATCCCGTTATATTCTAATTCCAAACAATTCATTACAGATTCTACTTTTTACTCTTCAGGCATCGCTAAAGACAATCCCTAGCGTTGAGGTGCTAAAGTTGGTGTACAAAATTTTCCGGGGATCTTTAAATTCTTAGTTTATGTCTCGCAAAGGTCTATTTTATTTTTATCTTCCTGAAGTTGATAAAAAAATACCATTCAAAAATCGTGGGGTGGATAACATAACGTGACTTTTTATTCTTGATTCCTAAGACTCA
The DNA here is from genome assembly GCF_006345805.1 of Octopus sinensis. Lineage (NCBI taxonomy): Eukaryota > Metazoa > Mollusca > Cephalopoda > Octopoda > Octopodidae > Octopus > Octopus sinensis. The sequence continues at coordinate 44,684 of NW_021834222.1, forward strand.
TAAGACCTGCTTTTAATGGCGTACAAGTGCCCGAGATCACAACGTGCCCACTGAACGCAAAGCCGGTCTGTTGCAAGGTTCAACACCATCATTTCTGAGGGGAGGGACAAGTCGATTACATCGACCCTAGTAATTGACAGTAAATTCTATTTTTTTTTTGTTTTTCTACCTACCCCTTAAAGATGAAAGGTACAGTTAGCTTCGGTGGCATTTGAACTTGGAACGCTTTGACATTAACTGATGCCCACCCCCACCAAATTACTGGCCCAGTGTTTATACAACTTTTTTTTTTTATTTAGGAACGGATTAAATACTTT
>NW_021834222.1:50000-55000 GCF_006345805.1 Octopus sinensis
ACAACAACAACAACAACAACGAAAACAACAACAACGACAACGACAATTAATTTCAATGATTTTGCTGATAATTTGGAAGTTGAATGTTTTGGAAGAAAACAAGAGAAAGTCCAAAACAATAATAGAAATAAATGGTGCGTTACATGGAGAGGGTGACATTTATAGATTAAATCAAAGTTTGTAAATGTGTCTTTTGAAAGAACACCATGAAAAGGGTGACATGTGAAACACGTCAGTGAATGTTTGTTAACAGAGAAGTTAAATAGGAACGTCAGGATACGGAGAAGCCATCAACCTTTTAGAATAGAAAAGAAATTGTGTAAAACTAAACGTGGTGGTTTTTTCGAGTAAAACTAAGCAAGTTTCCTTCTTAATGAAACATTTGGAAAGGGAGCGATGTGAAATATCCCCAATTTCAATTCTTGTTGATTATAAGAAAGAAGATAATCAGAAAGGTTCCACTCTTGGAAATTAGAAAATATAACCAATGTACGTCTGATTAATAATTTTCTCTCATTCTTCGGTAAATGAAATGATGTTTATGTTTCGGTAAGAAGGTCTAATAAGAGCAAAACATGTCCGCAGTTGTCTCCCATATTTGCTGAAAGAATTCGAATGATTAAATATGGTAACACTAACTTAACTGAAGCAAGAATTCATACTCTATTACCAACCAACAATATCCTACCGTTGAATAATGTATAACAGAAACAGACCAAAAAGCAGAGGCGGTAGAGCATCGGATAGAATGCTTCGCAGATATTTGTTTCCACTGTCAGCGCTCTCAGTTCATATCCCATGAGGTCAAAATTGTCTTTCATCTCTTTGGGGGTTGATAAAAGAAGGCCAATCTCGCACAGTGGATTTGCAGATCTGTAAGAATGTCAGAGCGGGCGTCTTGCAATATTTTTCCGGCTCTTTACGTCGTGAATTGAAATATCTCCATGGCCGACTTTTGTAGTAACCCGGTTCCAAACTCGACATCAATATCTGGTACTTTGGGGCGTTTTCCTGGGATCCACTCTATTGTAAGCATTCGGACAAGTTTCTGGTTTGAAGATAAATTTCCCCCTTCCCACTAATCTAACAAGTCTTGTAGAAAGTCAGAGGGCACTGCCTTCTCTCCTGACTAAAAGATAAAAAGAAAAAGCATTCAGCCCAGCCCCTTAATTGTGTCATGGAAACAGAAATACGCGTGGTTTTGTATCTGCACCCTAAATTATTAAACGGCAAGACAAAGCTAACGACACGTTTGACAACAACAACAACAACAACAAAAACAACGTACACATACAAGGTGTTCAAAAAGTCTCTCCGCAGTAAGTATTTTATTGTAAAATATTTATAAGATGCTATAAGACTACAAAAGAATATATTAGACTTTACAAGACTTAAAAAAGAAAAAAACCTTATAAGAGGTGTTGAAAGTATCGTCCTTCATTTTCAATACACAAATTGACTCTTCTACATATGTTTTGAAATACATATTGGAGAGTCTGACTCTTGGAGAGACAAGATAAAAAAAAATTCACGGCGAAAAGATTTTTTGAACACCCTGTATATTTTTCCATACCTTGGGCTTTATGAGTTGGTCTGTAGAAAGAGTCTGTGCCAAACAGTGCCATTCTCTGAATAGAGTTTGGTTAATTGTGAATCATGTCTGTCTGAGTCTAAGATTTTCTGCTGTCAATTATTTTATGATAATTTCAGTTTTTCTTCCCTGTATTTCTACATTTAATATACGTATTCTATATTCGTATTAATATTATATATCTCTAAATTCTAAATATTTATACACCTAATATACTTCTGCATACGTTTTATTGTTGTATTCCATTTTTCTACATCTATTATAATAAAAGCGAATTGTGTCTGTCTGGGACCCCTGTATCTCAGCCTACATTTACTCTGCATAGACGTATTATACCATTTTAGAATCAGGATGATTCTTGGATTGAAAATTTGCCTTTCATTTGGTTCTTGAAATCCAGCATTGGGATCTGATTTAAAAGCATTCGGGTTGCTATTTCTAGCTGGTAAAGCTTGGCTGATTCACGCCATCTTAGTTGGTGTTTCTCAGATGACGTCAGAGATCAAGGGGAAGATAAATTACATTCGCTTCGTTAATTTTACACCGAGATAAAAACTTTGAGACAAATTGGCCAACAGTTGGAATTCAACTTGGGACTGCAACAATAGAATGATTGCATTAGAGAATTAATTCTCATCCATCCTTAACCTCTGGTCAAACACCACCAAGATAGAGAGTCATTATAGACGAATTATAGCCATGCTATTTAGCTCTCTTCAGTTTTGGGCCGCAGGCCCAATTAGCTCTCCGCATGAGCTCTCCGCGTGAGCTCTCCGCGTGAGCTCTCCGCGTGAGCTCTCCGCATGAGCTCTCCGCATGAGCTCTCCGCATGAGCTCTCCGCATTAGCTCTCCGCATTAGCTCTCCGCATGAGCCAGCTTGAAAGTCCGTACGAAGTGCAGCTTTTAAGCTAATGCCATATATTTCTATAACGTATTCTATATTTTCTACATTTTTTGATAGATTCTATACTTGTATATTCTATTTGTACAGGAACTTGCAGAAGAAGAGCGATCAAAGAACAACTTCAGGGTTGCCGAGAAAGTATCTAGATGGCTCTGATTGAAAAGAGGTGATCGGGTAGCGCAGTAGAATGTCGTTTGGATCTGAGCCAAGGCTTGATTAACCTAGGTCTGGTCACCTGTATGAAGGTGTCTGTTGTAAGAGCCGAAACAGCCAGTGACTCCAGGACACTACACTGACGATGTACCCATCTCTAGATGTATGTCGAACTTACATCTCTATTTATGTACAAATATTATTAATTTCGAAATTATATTTCGGTCTACATATTTCTATTTTCTAAAATGAGTTAAATTGTATTTAATTTTTACATTATAAATCTTTTGCATTTCATTTATTTCTACGATGTAATTTATTGCATATTTTGATTCTACGCATTATTCATTTCTACATTTCTTTGTTTCTGTTGTACCTATATTTCAAAGGGCCAGCCTTGTCACGCTGAATCTCACCGAGAACTATCAGGTCATCCCATAAGTTCTGTCCGATTTTAGCTTTTTTTAAAATTGAATGAAATTTAATAATATTTTTGAATATCTAATGGAGTCAAAAATCCTTTTTATGCATTTGTGTACATTTAAACTAATTAAATAATATTTTACAGAATAATAGAATTAAAATTTCTTTGATTAAAACCATTTCTAACCTGGAAGTATCCAAAGAGCATTTGAGGCACATAATGCTTTATGAGTACAAAAAGGAAACTCTGCAGCCGAAGTGACATACATTCAGTTTATGGGAAAGAATGCTTGAATGAAATAATTTGCAGAAGATGGTTTGCAAAGTTCAGAAGTGGAGGTTTCAGCCTTGAAGATGAAGATCGAACAGGACGTCCAGTTGAGTTTGATGATAAGCTCCTTGAGGCATTACTTGAAGAAAATCCTGCATTATCAGTTGAAGAATTTGTAATAAAGCTTACTTCAAACTATACAACTGTTCATCGTCATCTTCAACAACTAAGAAAGGTCCCTAAACTTGGAAAATGGGTGCCTCATGAAGTGTCCGAAAGCAACCGCAAATCCCGAGTTGACATCTACTCTTCTCTCCATTCTCGCGAACTTATTTCATCCCTTTTGGATAGACTTGTGACTAATGACGAAAAATGGATCTTCTATCGAAATGTTAAATGTCGTAAACAGTGGCTTGGTAAAAGGGGAAAGGCTCAACCACAGCTGAAAAGGGAACTTCATGGGAAAAAAGGTTCTTCTCTCTATCTGGTGGGATTGCAAAGGAGTAATTCATTTTGAATTGTTGCCGCCTAATGCAACAATCAATGCTCAAGTCTACTGTTAGCAATTAGAGCGTTTGAACCAAACTTTGAAGAAAAAAGACCTGCTTTAGTGAATCGAAAAGGAGTGATGTTTCATCCGGACAATGCACGACTCCACACTGCAAAGATCACATCACAGAAGATCGAAGAGCTTGGGTGGGAAAAAATTCCTCATCCACCTTATTCTCCCGACCTTGCTTCTTCAGACTACCATTTGTTTCGTAGGAGAGTAGGTCGAAACTGACATTTCAGAGTTCTTCGCTTTGAAACCAAAAGAGTTTTACATTGATGGGATTAAAAAGCTTGTAAATAGATGGAAGGAAGTCATAGATAATCAAGGAAAGTACATTGATGATTAAATTTCAATTAAATATAACATTTGATCACTTGTTTTCTTTATTCAAAATTCGGACAGATACATTAAGAATACACGTGTCTGTGGAGTGCTCAGCCACTTGCACTTTAATTTCGCGAACAGGCTGATCCGTTGATCGGATCAACTGGAACACTCGTCGTCGCAACCGATAGAGTACCGTGATCTTCTATTTCAAACTTTAATGATTTTTATATTTTATTTATTTGATAAACTCTGTTTACTTTAAAATTATATTTCATTCTATTCGTTTACGTAGCTTCTTGAACAAGTTTTCACCCGGTAATATTAGTTTTCAACATTTGACACAAGGCCAGCAATTTCGGGGTTGGAGTTAAATCGATTACATTGTTCAACTGGTACTTATTTTATCGGCCCTGAAAGGATGAAAATGAAAGTCAATCTCGGCAGAATTTGAGCTCAGACCATAAAGGCGGACGAAATGCCGCTAAGCATTTTGTCCGGCGTGCGAACCATTCTGCTAGCTCGCTGCCTTTTCATCCATTGATATCAAAAACAGCCAGCCATGACAATCACGTCATTATATGTAGAACTACATTATTCAAGAAGTTCTTCCTTTCTATTTTAAATGATGTGATTTCTTTGAGATTTGGCTACTATTTCGCGCAAGTCGAGCGACCACACACACACACAGGCTCCCTATTAGACTCATCTAATGCTTTTATTTTACTTGCTAGATTGTTTTTTTGTTGTTGTTATCATTTAGCTTCAGGTCAGCTTCGA
>NW_021834222.1:60000-67500 GCF_006345805.1 Octopus sinensis
TAAACGTTCAGTAATATTGAGATCTGGTGACTGTGGTGGCCAGATAAGATGTTCAACTTCACTAGAATGTTCCTCGTGCCATTCAATAACAACTTTAGCTGTGTGAATTGGTGCATTATCATCCTGAAAGATTGCATTTCCCTCCTTGACTATTTTAATTCTGCCATGAAGGGAAACCATTGGGCTGGCGGATTCCCAAGATATAACCCCCCACCACCACCACCAGATCATCACTGATCCTCCCCTATGTTTAACAGTTAGAAGAAGTCAGTCTAGGTCAAATGTTTCTTTTGGCTGTCTCCACACATATACACGGCCTGTGGTCGGAAATAAGGTAAAGGATGACTCGTCTGAGAAAATAATATTCTTCCACTGCTCTTGAGACCAATTCTGTAGGTTTTAACTCCACCCTAAACACTTTGCAACGTTTGTTTTTGAAAGTAGAGGTTTTCTGATTGCTGCCCTCCCGTGAAATCCGGTTTTGTGCAGCTCCCGGCGAACAGTTTTAGTGGAAACTAGGTTTTCGAGGTGGTCATAAAGCTCCGCAGTAATTTTGGGAGCTGTACTTTTGTGATACTTTCAAACAATTCGTGGTCCGTATCTGAAAGTTTTGGTTTTTTTCCGTAGTTTTGTTTCGACGAAGAGGTTTTTTCCCTTTTTTTCAAAGGCTGTCATTACTTTCGAAACAGTGCTTCTTGAAACACTAAACATTTCGGCTGCTTCCGTTATGCTAGCACCTGCCATACGGGCACGAACAATTCGACCTCTTTGAAAGTCCGATAGATCTGTCATTTTAATGAATTTTAATTACCTTTTTCTGATGGTATCTGAAAAAAACACACCAATTTTAGCAAAACATATTAAGCAACACCAATAATGAATAAAAAAAACAAACATAAAAATAAAAAGGCTTTTGAAGGTTTTATAGATATTTCTAAATTATTATGCTATGATGCTAGATGTTTCTATTATTTTGCGAGTGTATATATATATATATATAATCAAAATAAGCAACAAGAATAACTCCGGTAATTTGGTACGATCGTTTCGCACTACATCATTTTATTAAATGTTGTAAGTATTACAACAGTTTTAAAATGCTGAGCATTCATCAGCCATTGATAGAGGTCTTCCATTAATACATAATTTTCATATCATTAATATTATGTATTAATGGAAAACCTCTATCAATGGCTGATGAGTGCTCAGCATTTTAAAACTGTTGTAATACTTACAACATTTAATAAAATGATGTAGTGCGAAACGATCGTACCAAATTACCGGAGTTATTCTTGTTGCTTATTTTGATTATAATCACCCCATGGATTTATATGGATAACACCATAAAGAATTCTGGTGCATCTAACTTAAGTACCATATTCATTTGAATCTAAATTTTGCTGAACTTATATATATATAATATATATATATATATATATATACGACGGGCTTCTTCCAGCTTTCGTCTACCTAATGAACTCACAAGGCTTTCGTGGAAGACACTTACCCAAGGTGCCACGTAGTGGGACTGAACCCGGAACCATATGGTTGGGAAGTAAGCTTCTTACCACATAGCCACTCCTATATATATATATATATATATATATATATATATTACTCAAAGAAATTCCAACTTGGGCTTCACGTTTTATTTACAATCTTATAATAATATATTATATTGGGTTGGCAACTAAGTTCCCGCCGTTTTTTAAATTTTTGGAATTTTTTTGGTTTTTAAATTTTGGAACCTATATTTTTCGAGAATTCTATTGTTGAATCATTTTGGAATCTATTTTTTTCTGTCTACTAGTTAATTGCAGTTAATTTTTGTGGTCCTTTCAAACAAATCAGATCATTATAATGGAATGTCAAGTTAAGAAAAATGAGCATTTTCGACACCTCTTTCTTTTTGCTTTTAATCAAGGTTCTAAGGCCACAAAAGCTGCTCGCGACATTTGTGCTGTGTATGGAGAGGGTGCCCTAACCGAAAGAACCGCTCGTGATTGGTATGCTAAGTTCAAAAATGGAAATTTTGACCTCAATGACGCACCTCGTTCTGGCCGTCCAGTTGAGTTCGATGAAGAGCGATTGCTCGTCACCGCTCAACTCATGGACAGAAGCAAAGATTTCTTTACCGAATCGTTACTGGCGACGGAAAATGGTGCCTGTACATCAATATGAAGCAGCATAAGGAATGGATTAGCCCCGGTGAACAAGCGACACTGTGCGTGAAACAAGATCTTCATCCGCGTAAAACGATGTTGTGCGTATGGTGGGACTGGGAAGGGATTATCCTTTACGAATTGCTTGAACGGAACCAAACGGTCAACGCGGAATTCTATGTTCAACAGATGGAAGGACTCAACACGGCTATTCAAGAGAAAAGACCTAATCGGCTGCATGGAGTTCTTCTTCTGTACGACAATGCCCGCCCTCATATCACCAATACGACCAAGGAAGCCATTCAAACGCATGACTGGGAAGTGCTGCCACACCCGCTGTACTCTTCTGATTTGGCACCAACGGATTTCCACCCCATTCGATCTCTTTCAAATGCCATGCGCGGAGTTTCGTTCAATACTGATGCAGAATTGAGAGCTTGGTTGGGTCAATTTTTTGAGTCGAAATCGGGTGATTTCTACCAACAAGGTATTGAAAATCTTGTTGAACGTTGGGAAGAAGTTGTAAATAACAAGGGTGAATACATTATTGATTAATTAGTTGTTATTTTTTATCAAACCTTTTAAAAAATTTAAATTTTAAAAAACGGCAGGAACTTAGTTGCCAACCTAATATTATATAATTATAAGACTGTAAATATAACGTGAAAATCAAAGTTCGAATTTCTTTGAGTAATATAATCTTCTATACAAAATCATACATACCCGTATATAATATATATATATATATATATATATATAATATATATATATATATATATATATATATATATATATATATATAATATATATATATATATGTGTGTGTGTGTGTGTATGTATATATGTATAGTATATATATATATATGTCTATATATATATATGTCTATATATATATATGTATATATGTATATGTATATATATATATGTATGTATATATATATGTATAATATATATATATGTATGTATATATATATATGTATATATATATATATATATTATATATATATATATAATATATATATATATATATATAATATATATATATATATATATACACATATATTTATACACACATGTACAAATATGCGCATACACACACACAAATATGTCTTGCCATAATACTGGGTTACAATTTTCTCTCCAAAATGGTGAATTTTTTTCCAGTGTTACTAAGTATGTATGATGTTTGTATTAAACGTATTGAAGATCGAACTCATTGAAAATTCAGTGATTATACTAGTTTTGAATTCTCTTTCGCTTCTTGTAAATGTTACAGTTTATTCCTTTCTATTTAAACTGTTTTACAGCTTCTGTTGACATGTTTCCAACTGCTGGAGTTGATTAAATAAAATAATTTTCATTTCCGAAGAAATCGACTTCGTTGACATTTTGAAACTCAACCTGGAAAATATTTAACAAAATATAGAATTTAAATATGACATTAATTTAGTTTAGAATGTGGTGCATCTCATTGTGGAATTGAAGGAAAATATAAGGGAAATGAAAAATCATATCGGAACCGATGAGATGGTGTTTCTGTTGAGGGAAAGAAAATAAATAATTTTAACTCAAAACCAAAACCGTGTGAAATGAAACCGTGTATATAGAATACCGTGTAAACCGGGGGTATAACTGTCTATATACAGGATGTGTCAATTATATGAGAACGTAACTTTTAAGAAACATAAGTTGCCTAAATTTTAACTAATTGTCCCCTTTTCCGGTTCTCGTTTTCTTGTTGCCTTAGCAACCAACCCCAGTGGTTCTGAGATTACAACCTTCTTAAATACTACTAACTCTTCATATTTAAGATCAAAAAAGTGCTTCTGGCTTTTGGTGGGAATATGTATTCCATGGCCAAAAGAGAACATTCTCGATGGTTAGACATTATCAGGAAAGCCGAGTTTGTCCAGCCAGTCCAGGTCATCATCAACAAGAATCCCACCAAGTCACTGAAGGCGATTCCCAATCACCTCTCTGTGACGGAGTTAACAATTAGACATGTGGTGTGGAAAGAATTTGAGTACAAATCCTATTTTATGAGAAGAATGCAGTTCATGTCTGATAAGACCCAGGAGGACCGTGTGATCAGGTTGAAGCACTTGTTGACCGAACTCAAGTACCCCGAGGCACCCGACATGCTCTGGTTCTTCTCAGGTGTCCAAGATCATAAAGTGAACAACCCCACTGAAGTCCCTGCTGGATTGCACACTAAGTAACCATCGTTTGTGAATGTCTTGGGGATCATGAGCAACAAGGGCCATGCCATGACTCCTCACATTTTCCCACAAGGTTTCAGAGCTATGAAAACAATGGGTGTTAAGCCCTCAATTGAGAGAGTTGCTGGAGGAAGGACTTACGCCCAGCGAAACTCTTCTTCCTCTCACACAGCCTGCAAGACTCTAGAGTGGATGGCCAATATTTTGCATTCCTACCTTCGCATATATTGGTATAACATTCTATGAGTCGCAGAGTGTGTTACAACTTCTCTCAGCAGGTATGCAGGATAAGATATGATACAATATTTGACCTATGTTGATATTTTTCAGTTATTTATAATTACACCTTATAATTATGATATATTCTTTATATAAACGTATATATATATATATATATATATATATATATATATATATATATAGGCGCAGGTGTGGGTGTGTTGTAAGTAGCTTGCTTCCCAACCACAGGGTTCCGGGTTCAGTCTCACTGCGTGGCACTTGGGCAAGTGTCTTCTACTATAGCCTCCACCGACCAAAGCCGTGTGAGTGGATTTGGTAGACGGAAACTGAAAGAAATCCGTCGTATGTATATACATACATACATACATATATATATATATATATATATATATATATATATATATATATATATATATATATATATATATATATATATATATATATACATAAATATATATATATATATGTGTGTGTGTGTGTCCTCCCAACATCACCTGACAACCGATGCTGTGTGTTTAAGTCCCCGTAACTTAGCGGTTCAGCAAAAGAGACCGATAGAATAAGTATTAGGCTTACAAAGAATAAGTCCTGGGGTCAATTTGTTCGACTAAAGGCGGTGTTCCAGCATGGCCGCAGTCAAAATGACTGAATCAAGTAAAAAGAGAACATTTTAGAAAAATAAATGAGTGGACATTTTATCAGTGAGTGTGTTAAATTATAAGGCACCATATTTTACGTTTCGAGCCTATGCTCTTCTACAGAAAGGACGCAGAAAAAACAAGGAGAGAAAAAAATGTGTGTAGTGGCTAACAATATATATATATATATATATATATATATATATATATATATATATATATATATATATATTATATATATATATATACATTAGACAAAATGAGATAACTTAGCCAAGACGGTGAGGAGTATTCAGAACATTATTTATAAGGAAAAAGATATATAGCCTTACAGCTGTTTCTGGGATATTTTGGATATCCCTTCATCAGAGACGATGTGAGATGGTTAAATAGAGGTAAATATTTGACCATCTAATATCGTCTCCGATGAAGGGATATCTACAGTATACCAGAAGCAGCCGTAAGACTGTAGCTTTTTCCTTATAAATGTCCTGAAAACTCCTCTCAGCCTTAGTTTTGTTATCTCATTTAGTCTAATATATATATGCATGCTAGTGCAAGACCCACATTAGACTCCTCACTCGTATCACTATCGAACTAAGAGTTTAAATACGGTCTGTCCATAACACTTACTTAGCGTTACCTGACACTCAAGGGTCTTCTAGATACCAATACTTCTCATATACAAACGTCAGGTGGTGCGTTCGATCCCTAGATCGAGTTGTGTGCTGTGTCCTTGAGCAACGTTTTTCCTTTTCTGTTACTCCTTTCTACTCAGCTGAAAAGGTGTACGATCCCATTGATGGTGCGAGCCCTCCACCTCTCCATCTAACAAAGATATCCCAGTCTTTGGAAACGCGCTGTAGTGTGCCCGATTCTTTGCCAGGAATCAACCAGTCGCATTCGTTTCTAATATCTGAAAGGTAACGAAAACAACCATCAACAACAGTCTTCTGCAAAACCACACTGACCCTTTGCACGGCATTTATACCTACCAGTTCCACTGGAAATTTATTCTTCTATGCTGCGTGCTAGTGCTCATGCTCTCCCGAAATTTGCCCAGAGCTTTTGACGATGTTTGGTACTCAAATCTCTTAACAAACCCTTGCCTCCATTCATTTCTCTTATCTTGGATTGATAACTTCCTGTCACATGATGACAGACTTCTCTTTGATCTAAACCTTATCAACTCTGCTGTGCCCTAGTGCTCAGTTACCCACCCCCACCTTATTATTCCTCTTACACATCAATAACCTACTGAATCCCGCCTCTAACAATACACATACTCAGTCACCTACAGACAGCCCCATTTTACTCCATATACGAAGTCCCTGAGAAATAAAAATCAAAAACGAAAAAAAAAAAAACTCGAATGATGTCATTTCATCTTGTTTTATTCACCAGCACAAAGACAATGAAAGAAAACGACCCCTCGCTGTAGTTGACACTCTAAACTTCCCTGAAGATTTTCCCCGGTGAACATGCATGTCATCACAAAGTTTGGCCTTACACTTCTTCAGAGCCCAAAATACTTAAGTCTCCAACAACTAGTAACCAACTTCAAAGGTCAAATGAGAGCAATAACGGTGTCCTTTGCCTACAACAGGGACGGCGGTGCTGCATGCATAGACATGCTAAACTTTATCCAAATATCCAAAGGAAGATAAGTTGCTTGAGAGACAATGAAGGAAGTCACTCAGCAACGCACTCCTACGTTTGCACAATTTCTCCTCTCTTTCTAAGGCGGCGAGCTGGCAGAAACGTTAGCACGCCAGGCGAAATGCGTAGCCGTATTTCGTCTGCCGTTACGTTCTGAGTTCAAATTCCGCCGAGGTCGACTTTGCCTTTCATCCTTTCGGGGTCGATAAATTAAGTATCAGTTACGCACCTGGGTCGATATAATCGACTTAATACCTATGTCTGCCCTTGTTTGTCCCCTCTATGTTTAGCTCCTTGTGGGTAATAAAGAAATAGGTATTTCGTTTGTCTTTACATTCTGAGTTCAAATTCCGCCGAGGTCGACTTTGCCTTTCATCCTTTCGGGGTCGATAAATTGAGTACCCCGCCTTTTCCTCCTCCTCCTCCATTTGCCAACCTTACTGTACCATCTACCCAGTCCACATGCTAACCGCTGCTTCAAACCCTTCCTCCCCAAAACGTACTCCCTCTGGAATTCCCTTCTTTCTCTCTACATATATTCTTCGACAACTCTTCAAAACAGAACCTAACGATTTCAGTTGC
>NW_021834223.1:0-7500 GCF_006345805.1 Octopus sinensis
TCCTTATGAGGTCAAAACGCAAGTAACCAGGTGAACACTCTGGATGGGATAACATCGCCTTTACCTCCCGCTCCGCCCCGCCCCCATAAAATTACTAGCCTGGTGTCAACATTTAAAAATCATCATTATTACTGTTATTCTTCTTCATCTTCGTATTATTATTATTATTATATTATTATTATTATTATTATTATTATTATTATTATTATTGCTATCATTAGAGGTAGTAGTGGTGGTAGTAGAATTATTATTATTACTATTATTTTTTTTCCTTCTTCTTTCAAATTTACTTCCATTTCCTGCTGAGCGTCTTCCCAACTCCTAGGGCAAAGAAACTCATAGTATACATTGGCAGGCCATTAAACCAAACTCAATAGTTCGTTCATTTTTTTTTTTAAGGTTAAATTAAAATTACATGGCCAGTAACAGCTCTCACAGCGACAATGCTTTTCTCAATACGTGTGAGTGTACCAGTTAAGACAATCTTTTGCATTCTTGCAGGGATGAAGTAAGCCGGATCATTCTCATATAATTTTGGTTCATCCTTCTTAATCATTCCTAGTGCTCCTACGATCACTGGTATTGTAACCGCCTTATTATTATATTATTAATTTATTATTATTATTATTATTATTATTAGTAGTAGTAGTAGTAGTAGTAGTAGTAGTGGTAGTTAGTAGTATCACCCTCAGTGAAACTAAATGGAAAATAGTATTGCAACAGAGAATTAAAAACAGGGATCACACACGTAGAGTGTGGTACCAGGGAATTTTCGTCTAGCTCTACAGCACTTGTCAAGCATCAGTGATAAATGTTATTTTCAAAACGCTTCCCAATTTGCTCCCCTCTCTAATTCATGAAGGTTCAGACTGATCTAATCTCCAGTACTCTCGATATATCGTATTACTGATAATGGAAAAATGCGTATCACTAATTAACAGGGTTCCCAGAGAAAGTTATAACGCTTAACCATAATTGTTATGTTTTCCATAAAGTTTATTTATATATTTTTTACATTAACGCATACACAAACATACATGTATTTGTAGCTATATGAACGTGTATACATACTGATATATTTCATATATATATATATTATATATTAGATATATATATTATATATATATATATACATGATATATATATATATATATATAATATATAATATATATATGTATGTATATATATATATATATATATATATATATATATATTATATATATATATATATATATATATATACATATATATATATATAATATATATATATATATAGATATATATATATATATATATATATATTATACATACATATATATATATATATTATATATATATATCTATATGTATGTATATATATATATATATATATATATATATATATATTATATATGTAGACATATATATATATTTATATACATTATATATATATAGTTTGTGTGTGTATAGACCTATGTATACATATACATATTATACTTAAACTACATATACACACACATATGCACTTGTGTATGTATGTATGCTTGTATGTATATGCATTATATATACACATATATATGCATGTATATATACATATATATATGTGTGTGCATATATATATATATGTATGTTGATACATACACACATATACACACATATATGCGTGTATGTGTATGTCCCAATGTGTATGTGTCCCTGTGTGTGCTTGTCCCTCTGTATGTGTATATGTGTGTGTGTGTGTGGTCGTGTGTGTGTGGTGTGTGTGTGTGTGTGAATGTATGTATGTCACCAGCATAACAACAATTGTATATTGCTATATTTCTAGAACATGAAATTGTGAATGCTGTGACAATTATGTCTTTCTCACCAACATGTGCTTTAATTGAACCACGTGACATAAAACAGAAATCCCTGTTAGATATCCTTTGGATGGAGCCTACGACAAGAAGAACATCTAAGTAGTTGTCGAACCCGCTAAAATTTGCAGTCAAGGTTGCATCATGTCACACCCTACTGCTTTGATTACGGCACGAACACATTGCCCAATAGAGCACGTGGTTTACCTTCACAAACATGTTTTGTTGTCGACAAATATCGCTTTTATCAAAGCTCTTCTCAATTAGTATGTACTTTTGACTAAGGCAGTGTTGTAGTGAGTGTAGTAGGGGATGGAAAAGTGGAACAGACGTGGTGTGACCGGGTGTACATTGTAAGTGCAAATGAAGGAAAGTAAACGTATCGGCGCCAAAATTACTTTTTACTATAGGTAAACTTTGTAACGCCACTAAGACAGAAAAAATAAACGGTTGTTCTTTTTATATATAAGTGCAGTCGTTGAATTGGCTTCGATACTACTATGTGCGCCATAGGTTTTATCCCACTCTTTTTTTCCTACTTCTGCAACAAAGCAGAAGAACCATGGTGTAACCCACTATGGTGTGGTAAACTTTCAAGCCCTAGTCTACATTGCGAATCCTCTGTACCCCAGGATGGTTCCACTCTCCACCCCTTAAAAGCCACCGTTTACAGAATGAGGATAACACGTAGCTTTAGCGCCCGTGCAACTGCCAGTCTATTGCGTGTGGCGGTTGGATCTTCAAGTTGCCACACACACTCTTAGTAGCTTAAAGTAGGCTCGAGTTAGAGATTACTCTTTGTGGCTAATGGGTGAGTCCTGATTGGAAGAAGAAGAAGAAGAGAAGAAAGAAGAGAAGCAAAAGAAAGAGAAGAAGAAAAAGAAGAAGAAGAAGAAGAAGAAGAAGAAGAAAAGAAAGAAGAAGAAGAAGAAGAAGAAGAAGAAGAAGAAGAAGAAGAAGAAGAAGAAGACAGCAACCCACGACAACGAAATGAACAACATCAAAATCAAAAGATACCTGACATGAGCTGAAGTTCCATATTTTTGAATGTTGAACTCTTCTAAAGTTGAAATTAATAAAGTCAGAATCGGTCGCAAGTTCAAACTTGATAACATGACAGGAAAGTTCAAAACAGGGATCTTTCTGACGCAGTTCTATATTTAATAGATGAGGAATTATGTTCATTATTTACATTATTTACGTTTGACGGATACGGATATTTGTTCTCATCTTGTTTGTTGTTAACATAACATTTCGGCTGATAGACACTCCAGCCCACGAGCATATGGAACGCGGGCTGCTAACCCCAAGTTTCCGAGTTCGATTCCAGGCTGTAATAATAATAATAATAATAATAATAATAATAATAATAATATAATAATAATAATAATATAATAATAATAATAATAATAATAATAATAATAATAATAACAGTAATACTTTCGACTAAAAGCACAAGGCCTGAAATTTGGGGAGAAGTCGATTACAATGAACCCGAGTGTTTCACTGGTACTTAATTTATTGACTCCAAAACGTTAAACGGTGAAGTCGGCCTCTGTGGGATTTGAATTCAGAACTTAGCGACGGGCGTAATACCGAGAAGTATTTCGTCCAGTGTAATAAATTATAGCAACAACAATACTCTGAAGCGGGGGCGAAGAGTAAATTGCTGGGGCATAGAATTGCCAAATGGAGAAAGAATGAAAGATCCTGATGATGATGGGCACAAGAACCATGGGACCCTGGAGCTGGACAATATCTTGCACAAAGAAATGAAAGACAAGATCATCACTGCATATTTGAAGCGCCTCAAACTTTTCTTGAAATCAAAACTCAACTCAAGGAGCTGCCATTAGCATATGGGTTGTTGCTGTAGTCCGCTATAGTGCACCCATACTGAAATAGATACAAGCAGCGATTGACCAACTCGATCGCACTACCCGATAAACAATGTCAATGCATGCTGCCCTCCACCCTAAGCCAAATATACACAGCGAGGTAAAGGTGGACGTGCGCTGATAAGCGTACGGGAGTGCATCAACATTGAAAGAAGAAACATGACAGAATATTTGGTGAGCAGCAAACAAGATCTGATTCACTACGCAGCTAGTGTAGAAGGAATTAACAAAAATGGTGCTCATGAATTTTGACCAATAACAGTCAACAAGAGGGAAGAAACTCTTTTCCGCATGGAATTACATGTGCCATTTCCACTGTGAAGAAGCATAATGGATGTGGCTCAACAATGGTGAACTAAATAAGAGTACTGAAAACCTAATCATCGCGACCCAGGACCATCAGTGAAAAAGAATACATACAACACAAGGCAACGGACCTCTGCAGAATGTGTGGGAAGAGCGTCGAAAGCGTGACTCACACTGTTAGTGCTTGGGAAAATCTTGCACAGAAAGAGCACTTGCGTAGACAGAAGGTAGACCAAAACCTCCGAAAGTATAGATATGAGGTTACGGGTGCTTGGCACCAACATAGACCGAAAAAAGTAACTGACGAAAGGGGAAGTCAAAAATTCTCTGGGACTTTCCAGACAGAATTTTAGAGGACCGTAGGCCGGATATAGTAACCTTTAGTGGGGGACAAACAAGAGTGCTTAATAATCTACGTAGCAGTGCCAGGAGGTCAACATATCATCATGAAAAAAAAGGTTGATATATATATATATGAAAACCTGAGAATTGAGATCGCTAAGATTTGGCAGCTACGAGAGTCGAACATCAAGGTTATCCCTATTGTCATTGGAGCATTGGGTTCAATATCACCCAATCTGAAAACCTTAGAGATACCCTACAATCTAGATGTATTGCAAAAGTTGGCATTACTTGGAACTGCACGCATATTGCGTAAAGCATTGTCTGCCTGAGGTCCTTGTTGTGACTTGACGAACAGTACAAACCCCCGGTAGACACAATGCTTTCAATCAATACGTTAGATAGACTTCAATTAAGCAGAAGTACCATGTTAGAAGCTTGATAGTCAGTTCTGTACTTCAATCCCTTCTTCGATCACAACCGTCTCGCAAGTTCAGTAAAGTGTTATAAATAAACGGATCTTCTCCTATGTGATAAAAATGCAGATAATATACTCGATTTCCAACAGGGAAAATTTCTTGTCAAGAATGGTAGATTAATTATGAAAATATTGTCCGAGAATCGATTCCTGGACAAAGTGGCGCATTGCTGCTACAAAGATCTATATGATTACCAGCCTAGTGCTGATACAGCTTTCCATATCTCCAGCTACAAAAGGCCACGATTTCCAGCGGTATCAAGAGTGGGAGATCCCAGAGATTTTCTGTTCAATTGTATCTATATATGCACCGCAAACATTTAGCGAAAATATTGCAAAACCTACCGGATCACCACAAACGCGTGTAAGTGGTAACTGCTTTACGTTATATATGTGTATATATATATGGCTGAGTGGTGTGTATGAGTGTGTTTGAATTTCTGTTTAGATTTTCGATACTATCCTTTTATATCCCATCGTAGATGGGCAGATTTGCTATCTTACTATAATGGGCGTTTTGACCGTCTGTTTGTCCGTCTGTCCATCTCTTTGCCCGTTCCCTCTTCACGGCCAGAGGCCTGGACCAATGATTACGATAATTTTTCGAGATTACAAATACCATCATCAGGAAGGGTTTTAACATAAAAAAATCAGAGGGTATGATTATTTCGTGGATATCGATTCTGAAATTGATAAACTACCTTCGCATTTTTTTTAATGAGTAACTCTGGATTTTCATCGTGAGGTTCAGGCCCCTATCGTAGATACGAAAACGGTCACGAGGACGGTTAATGGAGAAAGTAAAAAGTGTGTGTCAGTATATAGTGAGTGTGATTATTTAGTGGTTCTTGAAATGCGTCAGGCTCGAACAGGATTCAAAACGGCTCTTCCAAGCGGCTGTCGTTTACATCTCAGTTTTGTCAATCAAAATAACATGGTACCAGAACATCCAGACATTATTCGCATGTAAGACTTTGTTCGATTTTTTGTCAACCCTAAAGATACAACTAGCGCATTCACAGCAAACAAGGCACAGGGCCAGACTTTAGATCGTGTTAGGTGTATTTTTCCCCTCACCGATGTTTACACACGGCCAGTTATACGTCGCTATGAATAGAGAGCAACGGAATCCAGTAATTTGAAAATTAGGGTCGACCAAACAAAAAATACCGTCTACAAAAGTTTTGTAACCATATCGATATCATCGAAAGAAATATGATTCATAATTTAAATTAGGAAATTTGTGAACTCTGAATGTATAAGTGTATAAACAAACGTAGAATAGTGTAAACAACTAAAATAAAAGTTACATCTAAATAACAATTTTTTTCTCAATACTTTTTATACAGTGGTTGAAAGAAGCTCTGGCTTTCGTTAGGAAAGGCTCACGTGAATCACCATCGCATGTCACCTAGTCGCAAACACGCAATAGAAGGCTATATCACCAACAATAAATATGATATCCCTAAGACATCACCCAGTAATCTATCATGTCCATTTACACATTTGTCAATACATACTACTGTTATGACTTCCCTCCTTTACTTTATGCCTACATCGTAGATGGGTAGATTTTCTAGCGTTAAGAAAACATTATTACATCGCTGCGCTCACTTTCTCGCATGAAACAGGAATACGTCTCGTGGATAATGTTCTTGTGTCTGCTTTTCTTAGTGAAGGACATGGAAGGTATATAAATAACTCAATTTCGAACTTGATATAGTCTTCCTTACTCGGTTCCAGTTAGTAAAAATAAAAACTAAACTAAATTAAAATAAAATAAAATAAACAAGTATTTTCTTACATAAGAATTGCAAGGAATTCTAACCACTTGGCAATTTTGTCATTTGTCATTTTTAAGATTATTTCGTGTGGGAACATGATGTTTAGCGCATCAGTTGAACTAAAAGAACGGTTAGGGGTACGAAGTACAATGTCTTACGGTATTTAGTTCTGTCGATAATATTAGCTGTTATCTAATTACCTGTCAAATAGTATTGTCAATTAATCGAGTACATTACACCCTTTCTAAATGTGTGGCTCTTTGAAAGTGTAGGGAGCCATTTGGGAATGAATATCTAATGTATGTTTATATTTTACTCTTTTAGAACGTATCAGTTTAAGGATCCTCTGTACGATGAGGGGCGGTAATATATTAAACACCCTATATACCAGACTAAAACATGTATAAAAATTAATGCAGTAGTTTTAACAAGTTTAATATATATTGATACATTTATATTATATATACACTACTTCCGACTTCTGACATTCTATATGTATAGGATTGGCAAGAAAGTAATTTCGGATTTTTAATGTGAAATGAAGGTGATTTGCTTTCATACAAAGAACTTTAATTATATATTTTCCATTTTGTTCGATGACCTTTTGCCATCTTTCTGGAAACTTCATGATTCCGGGCTGATAAAAGTGAAGCAAGTGCGATTTCATTTTGCCATAATTATTGAAAGTTTTACCATTCAAGAATTTTGCAAACTTCGAAATATATGGTAATCTGATGGTGCAAAGTCGGGGCTTTACATCACTTCTCCACCAAACTCCAATGATTTTTCACGAGTTAGCTAAATGTGTGTTGTCTAGCGTTGTCATGGTGGAACACAATTCCTTTACGATTTGCCAA
>NW_021834223.1:12500-27500 GCF_006345805.1 Octopus sinensis
ATATTTTCTGAGCTTATCAAATTCTATTGTCGAGATATTATGGGCACATTTCATGCTCATGTCAATCAATGAACAGACTTCATTGCTTTTGTCGTTCACAACAATATATGGTTTATTTGCCTTGATGGTCTGATCTGTACATAATGGGAAGTCCCAAAGAATAGTTATATTTCCTCCCTCAGTTACGGCCTCAGGGTGGTGCTTGTACCATTTATCAGCAGCTTTGATTTTATGATGCCGACACATTATGCATTATAGTTATTGACCAACTCTGTCATGTCTGGATTTGTAGTCTACAGGTGCTAAAACCTGACATCCAGAGATTTGATGGTCGACTATTTCTATCCCATCGTTGTAGTACCGGCACTTTGGGTCAGTACCATTTTTCATCACATTGGCTTGAAAGTTCCGGGTCAATAAGCTCTAATCTTGAGCAGTCAACATAAAACCTTTACTCTCTGCCTTTAACCATGAGCTCCGTAGCCACTGCTGAGGGTGCTCCTGGTCTACATCAGCTTGTTTGCTACGAGCCATATTTTGCCATGCAGAGGTTTTTGTTCCACCTATCAACCTATTGTTCAAGAATATTTCGCTTTGCTATTGATTTAATCTTTGCAACTACAGATACTGCATTTCCATTATGCTTTTCAACCAGAGTATTATGCATAAACTCACATGAAAATTTTGGTTCTCCTTCATAACACAATGAAGCTTCTTTCGTCTTTCATGGTTTTCAACGAGCTTTAACATCTAATGAGATGTTTCAAGATATTTTGCAAGTACAGTTGTTGTGATTTTGTAGGAGGTTTCTAATTGGATCAAGCCTCGACCTCCTTAAGCTCTGGGTAGGTAAAGACGATCTTCGTCTGCCTTTGGGTAGTGCAGTTTATTGCGAGTCAGCTGCTTACGGATTTTCATGTCAACTTTCCTTGTTTCGCTCATATTCCAGTTCAACACATTGAAACCGTTAATAACAAGAACTGCTAAGGAATTTATAGCTAACAGCTTGTTACGTGCATTTAGCTCAGATTTTAGGACTGCGCGAAAACTCCTGAAAAAAATCCTTCCTGATCTTCTCTTTCAAAACACATATGACCTCTACTGAACTTAAGGTTTCAGTTTTAGTTTGGATTTCAGTTATTTTACAGCTTCGTTGTTTCTTCTTTTTCTTCATAGTTGTTAGGTACTATAGCTTCTTTCTTGTATTTGTCAGCTTCCTTAAAGAAAGAAAGCAGTCTTTTGCTTTCTTCATGTTTTGTGGCTATTTGCATAAGTTTGCCTTGCTTCTAAGGTAGGTATTTCTGTAATCCTATGGTGGTTATTATGTGATAGTTTTCTTACTGTGTAAGGCCTCTACCACCTTAGATACGGTCAGATTTTGGGCGAGGCATCCAACATCTTGTCATTATTTTTCTTGTTTTCCTGCCCCTTTAGATTAGTACATTTAGAGTCTCGTTAAGAATATTGTAGCTGTAACTTATAACTGGGACGGCTAGAGTGTCAATACCTAATATCTTGTTTTTCGCATTGAGCTCTGTTTTCAGTATTAATCTAGCTCGTCTATAGTATTCCTTTCTCATCCTCTCTTTCCTTTTCGTATCGTATCTAGTTCATTGATTCCTAGAATTTGTATGTCTAGATTTGATTTAATTCTCTCATTTCATTTGCTTTATGTAGTGTGATTTTGTGACTCTTAACTACTTTTCCTATTTTCAATGTTGCTTTGGCACATTTTTCTAAGCCAAATGTCATGTTTATTTCCTTTGTAAATCCATGTACCGTTTGTAGTAATGTTTCCAGCTGATTATCATTCGTAGCATACAGTTTTAGATCACCCATATACAAGAGATGGTTGATTGTAAATAATGTACATAATTCCTCATCTCTTAAATATAGAACAATAAATTCCTAATTCCATATTCAACGTTTTGCGACCTTCACAATTTGTCATTTTTATGAAAGGGAATAGATTTGCCGTGGGCAGTGTTACTTATATAGGAAATATATTTGTATACTCTGTAAGTATATTTATATAGTGTTCGAATAATAGACATTTTAGCCAAATTTGTTTATGTTTCTTAAACTCCGCAGAAACATGTTGGTTTGTATCGGTCACCTTATTTTCATCATTCGGCTTCCGTGTCAGTTGCGTTTTAATTGTTTGAAGCCTGTTTATTTTAGCGTTGTTTATGATATGTCTACGGTATTGATGATCATACTTATATGGAACTTTATCATTGAACCGTTTCGTATTGTAGCTCTAGTGCGTGTCCTTTGTGGTAAAGGCATGGTGAGCTTACATAGGATTATTGTAATAACAGGTAGAGTGCAACAGATGGGGTCTTAAAGTTTACTACTTTCAGTTATATAATTAAATTTGTATACTACTTACATTATGCATACACACACACACAGACACACACATATGTAAATATATATATATATATATATATAATATATATATATATATACATTGGTAAAAACGGTAAGATAACAAAAGAAAGAAAGAGACCTCAATATTATGTAAATAGAGGAAATTTATCAGTAAAATAATATGTTACAATTACACAATAGTCAAGATAAAACTCTTTTTATGTGAAGTCGTGTGTCGAAAGTAAAAATATTTGATTACACCTGCGTTATTTATTCATATATATATATATATATATTATATATATATATATAGATATATATATATATATAATATATATATATATACATATATATATATATATATATATATATATATATATATTATATATATATATATATGTATGTATATATAGGTGCAGGGTTAGATGTGCAGTAAGTAGCTTGCCTCCCGAGATGAGTTTAATTAAACTGTCCTGAGTCTACTGATATTGTGTGACACATTGGGCAACAGATTTCTACTATCGCAGTAAGTCAACCGGAGCCTTGTGAGTGGAATGACAACAGGAAACTGAACGAAATTAGTCGTATATGTATATATATATATATATGTGTGTGTGTGTGTATGCATGTGTATATATACATATATATATATATATTGTTATATTTCGGAATGGTCATTTTGCCAGTTTAGCCAATAAAAACACACGCACTATGTATTTGGCGTAATTTTGCTTTAGTTATTGGCTAAACTGGCAAAATGGCCATTCCGAAATATACAATATCTGTTTCAACACACGACTTCACATAAAAAAATCTTGCACAACAAATATATAAACGTATATATATATACATATATATATATATATACATATATATATATATAATATATATATATATGTGTGTGTGTGTGTGTGTGTGTCTGTGTGTGTGTAAGTGTGTATATGTATGTATATGTGTGTGTGTGCCTTTGGGTTTGTATTGTCCCCCACAAGTGGTCTTGATGTGTCTAAGTTCCCGCAACTTAGCATTTCCTCCGAAGCATCTCATAGAATAAATGCGACATTGAAAAGCAGCATGATCAATTAGTTCTACTACTGTCCTTGAAAGCGGTGCCCCAGCCTGACCGCAACTTAATATCTCGAACAAGTAAATAGACTACACATGTGTGTATGTACGCGTGCACCAAATGTTATGTACATATATATATATATATATATATATATATATATATATATATTGTCTCCTGCAATATCTCAGTTTTTCATGATTAAATATTTATAAGCACACACAGTGTCTTTCTAAAGAAAGACTGTCAACGACTATTTGTATGAAATATATTTTCCTTAATAGGAGAATCGTAATTTTAAATCAGTTCATGATGCTAAATATTATTCTAATGTAAATGGAAACAATGCACTTTGCATACACATACACATACAAATTTTCATAGTCTGACATACACTTACGTACGTATATATGTATATCTATCTATATATATATATAATATATATAATATATATATATATATATATATATATATATATATATATATATATATATATATATATATATATATATTATATATATATATATATTTACATGATTAGATACAGAAACACACACAGACACATTGAAATATATATGTATGTCTACCTGTATGTATATGTATACATATATATATATATATATATATATAGGTATAAATGTATATGTATATATATATATGTATATATATATATATATTTGCGCCAACCCCAAAACAGACTTTGATTGCAAGTCAATGAAAATAACCCAGCTGCTCGACATTTTCAGAACAAATAGAATTTATTATGAATTCTCAAAGAAAGGCTGTCAAGTGCCTTACTCGCTTGGCCACACACGCACACACGCACACACGCACACACACACGTATGCACACACATATACACACACACACACTCAATAAAAAGACATGCTTGTGCATATGCACACACATACACACACACATATATATATATATGTGTAGGTTATGAGTGTGTACGTGTATGTATATGCATGTGTGTATCAAGGCAGACTGACAAAGAACAACTGTATAAAATTATTTATGGATGTACAAAAAAGAAAAGTGCTTTATCTCACTGTCTTTTCTTCATTTACCATTTTGTCAGGAGATCAATTATCGCCCTGTCTCCTTATTCTTTCCATGCTTTCCAATGCTTGTGATAAGAAAGGAGTAGTCTCATCGCGAACTGAACATCTGTTGCTACATTGTGATGCCATCTAAAGACATACACCTATAAGATCTATCTTAAGTTTAAACCAATATTATACTATTGTTATTTACTTGTGTTTTTGTAAATTTTTATTCCATATCACTATTGACGAACCGCAACATTCGTTCTGACGCAGGTAACAATCATTCCTTACATCTCCGAACGGTGTATCCGAAGCAAACCTCTCTTTGAACAAATGTAACAGGGTTTTTGCATGCAATTAAGGTTTTTTGCTTTTCAAACTTATGCGTGTATTGTAGGTTACTATTAGTGACAGAATCCCTACGAGTCGGAGAAAATGTTTGGTGTCATATCTATCGAGACTTTACAATCTGAGTTTAAATTTCGCCAAGTTTTATTTTGCCGTTCATCCCTCCGAGATCGATAATATATCGATAAATTTCTGGAGTGTCAATTGTACCGAATAACCCCTTTCCGTATTGTAACAGGTTCTATTTGGCCATGTCTAGTAAGTTCACCTTCACCAATTCAATGAAATAGTGTTTACTTATTAATGGTGAGATACTGTTCTTTTACTCCTTTACTCTTTTGCTTGTTTCTGGAGCACCGCCTTTAGTGGAGCAAATCGACCCCAGGACTTATTCTCTGTAAGCCTAGTATTTATTCTATCGGTCTGTTATGCCGAACCGCTAAGTTACGGGGACGTAAACACACCAGACCGGTTGTCAAGCGATGTTGGGGGACAAACACAGACACACAAACATTTACATATATATATATATATATACATATATATATATACATATGTGACGGGCTTCTTTCAGTTTCCATCTACCAAATCCACTCACAAGGCTTCCGTCGGCCCGAGGCTATAGTAGAATACACATGCCCAAGGTGCCACGCAGTGGGACTGAACCCGGAACCATGTGGCTGGTAAGCAAGCTACTTACCACACAGCCACTCCTGCGACTATATACTATGGATATATTTTCTCATTAAACTTGCCTCGCGGTGAACTTTCTTCACGGTGAATTGATGGTGGTGAACTTACTTGTAATCGTATTTGGCAGCAAATAATCATTCCTTCGGAAGAGATAGATGCTCTTGTAGTGTCGTCCTACCTAAGTACATCTAAGCACTCCCAGTCATGGAGGTTGCAGACTGGTCTCCTCCAATCCTTTGGATACTTCTGGATAACTATACGGTTCTTTCTCTTTCCTAGGAGCTTTTTGAATTGTCCGACCTAGTAGAATTTTTATCTTCAGTATTTTGTGATCAAGTCGCTCAGTATAATCCCTTCACGAATCTCCTTGGATGTTCTCTTGTATTTATATCCCTCTCATGGATCTTTCTGTGGCCTCTTGTCTCTCAAACATTAGCTGTTCTTCCTTTTCCCCAGTCATAGTAAAGCTGCGAGAAATTACTTGGCAACATGGCTACATAAGCATACTACTCACCGTTCTGTTTAATAATTTCGGTGAATAGCGTATTCACCTTTTATGTCAAGATGCCATATACTTGAATTTCTTACATATTTATGGATAGCAAACCTACTTGTATTTTGTACCAGTTCATTCAATAGAAGGGTAGAGAGGGAGAGGGAGAGAGATATGAAGAGCGGGAAAGAGAGTGCTGCAGTGAGAGAGGGATTATATATGAAAAGGATTTTCGTTGGGCTTCTTCATAAGTTTTTATTTTTATTGAATTTCTCTGGAGGAAGACCAGTGGATATGGTTCTCACAAAGACTGATCATAATAAGGTTTCAACTATGCCTCCAGTAGATCTACAGTTTCCGTATTGTAACAGGTTGTATTTGGCCATGTCTAGTAAGTTCACCTTCACCAATTCAATGAAATAATGTTTACCTATTAATGGTGTGATATTATTATTTTACTGTTGTATTTAGGAATGGTAATTTTGCCAGTTTAGCCAATAAAATCACACGCACTATTGGCTAAACTGGCAAAGTGACCATTCTTAAATACAACAATATATGTTTCAACACACGAATTCACAACAAAAATCTAGCAAAACAAATATATTCTTTTACTCCTTTACTCTTTTACTTGTTTCAGTCATCTGACAGTGGCCATTCTGGAGCACCGCCTTTAGTCAAGCAAATCGACCTCAGCACTTATTCTTTGTAAGCCTAGTACTTATTCTATCGGACTCTTTTAATCCATATACAGCTTTGGGGTATCAAAATAACAATGCCCTGTGCAGCAACCAGAGCACAAGCAAACTATTCATACATGCAATATGACTATTCTAATTTGAAAAATTCAGTAAAAACAAAAGATTGCTAGCATTGGCAAACATGGGCTAACATAAGCAAACAAGCAAATTTTAATTAGAAACATCGAAACACATCCGCTAGGCCTCGTCAGTTGCATGCAACTTGCTGAGCCAATATATTGGTTTTCAAAAAGTTTCTAATTGTAAAGGCAATTATTTATGGAGATTGATTTATTACACCTTCACTTAATAATATAGAAATCAAAACTTTGTGAACCATGAATGTACCTACTTAAATAATTCCGTGAAGAGATGTGTACATCGAAATCTTGTTGCTGAATTTAGTGTGTTATCTTAACAGTTATCTTCAAAGTGAGAAGTGAAATTCATGCGTAGTGTATATGGGATAATGTTGAATCCTTTTAATTTATATTGTTTCATGAAAAGACAGGGAAAAGTTTATTTCTTACTGTGTGCTTATAAGGTGTAATTCAATTTATTGCCATCAAATGATAGAACTGACCTTTGAAAATAATGTCCCATTTTCGTTGTTTGCGATTGGGTCTTTTGAGGATTTGCCAATAATAATATAATGCGGATCATTGATTTCTACAGTCTAGATTAGCGTGTGTTGTGTGTACTGTACAGATTTCTTTATGAACCAACTACAAATGTAGCTGGTTTATAAATCCGTTCCTCAGATTGACTGATGAAGCAATGTTTTTCGACATATGATATTTTTTATCCGGATGGTTACATATCTAAATATACATGATGGTGACGATGTCAAATAAAAGATACTCCGTCTTAGGTTTTATTGCTGTTTTCAATAATGAACCCTCATTTTATATCATTACTATTATTTTGGATGTGTGGATGTGTGATGACAGTGGGATTAGAGGGTGGGGGCTAGCAGCCATAAGTATTATGATATTTTAATTTAATTCTAAGACACAAGCAACTTAGTTTCTTGGCACAAATAACAGACAAATAATATATTATACCGATGTTCCTTAATATTCCTAACAACAAAAGATGAAAAAAAAAATAATAAAACGAGACAAAATATATAAAAAAAAAGCTAAAATTCTAAACTCGAAATCATTTATAAAAAAAAAAAATTCCATTATTTCGTGACAAGCGAAAAGACCAATAAAAGGAAGGATATTCAAAAATAGAAGCATTTCAGTTCCATTTCTGACGTATTTAGAATTCTAAAGCTAAGCTGTGTAGCAGAGAGCGAAATGAGTGTTTAATTATCATTAGACATATAAACATATATCCATAATATGTGTATGTAATTAGGTATGCATCTTATGTATGAGTCTATTTCTATACACATCCTGTAGGCAATGTAGTAAAAACTATAAGATTAGATACAGTACACATCTCAGTGGGTTTTCCATCTTAGATCTATATTTTCTTTTTGAGAAACTATAGCTGCCATCCTGGCATAAAAAATAAAATAACGACAGAAAGAGACCACCTAGAGTTCTTAGTACTTTCTAATTATTTTCAAGCTAGCTGCCATTAAACAGTCTGCTGAACAACATAACCATCCCATACAGGAATTCATATTTAAACTAAGCTTATAATTACATTATTTATTCTTGGTTTACACCTTTCGGTTACCAAGCTAGGAAGAAAAGATAAAAAAAAGAATCCGCATACATACATATATTTAAACATACATACTTTTTATACATAAATTTATATATATATATGTATGTGTGTGTGTGTGTGTGTGTATAAAAGAGAGGGTTGGCATTATATTCGGATATACATAGAGCTGTGCAATTATATTCATGAAAGCTAAAATTCACGCGCATACACAGACGCTCATAAACACGTAGACGTGTAGGCGTGCGCTCACATAAATGTACACATGTGTGTACATGCATGTAATTATATATGAACATATCTACGTATACACATATATGTGTATGTATGTGTGCGTATGTGTGTGCGTGTCTTTATAATTGTTTGTGTTTACGTTTACATACGTACACATATATTTAAATACATCTATGTACACGTATATATATACATATATACACGTATATATATATATATATATGTATGTATATACGTATATATATATATATATGCACGTACATAAATATATATATATATATATATGAATACATACATACGTACACACACATATATATATGTATATATATATATATATATATATATATATATATATACATACGTACGTACACGCGCACACATATACATATGTACGTATGTATGTATGTATACACATATACATGAGTGTGTGTGAAGGAGCATACAAAGCGCAACGTAACATTTTCTATGTAGGTGAACAAAAATCAATAGCCAGTATTATATTAAATGAACTAGTCTAATTAATGACAATAGCCAAATTACTGTACAGTTATATATATATAATGGCACAGTTTCGCTTCGGTTAGCAGAAATAATTTTCTGTATTCTGTTATTCTTGTATTTATCAATTCAAACATTTCGTTATAGTCTTTGTTTGTTTTATGTATCCGTTATTTATCTTTGTCTTTTTTTTTAATTCCTTTTTCGATATTTTTTGGATTTTATTTTACTTTATTTTATCTTTATTTTTGCTCTCTCAACCTACGCTCTAAATCCTACCTATACGTCAATGAACTAATTATATAATATTGATTGATATTTCAAACTGAAATAGCTGATTGATTAACACATACACATACATTGAAATATACACGCTTACACACACAAACACACACACTCACACACACATATATATATTACATATGTATTTGCATATCTGTGCGTATAATTATATATATATATATATATATACATACACACACACGTATGTATATACATACGTATATATATTAACGTATATATACAAGTTTGTGGCATTATCACATCTGCTTAACACGCAGAATGTCGTAACTTCGAAATTTGCTGGAACCTAGAAATGGCATATCTTGCCCTGCGCTACCAGCACATAAAAGTGACCGACATGCAGATAAGATACATTGATCTAGGAGGATTTGCAACCCCTGAGTCAAAATTAGTGCATGACCTGGGCACTTTCTAAGTGCGTATTACGAATTTGCTAATTTAAAAGACTCCGCCGGTTACGACGACGAGGGTCCCAGCTGATACGATCAACGGAACAGCTTGCTCGTGAAATTAACGTGCAAATGGCTGAGCATTCCACAGACACGTATACCCTTAACGTAGTTCTCGGAGATAATCAGCGTGACACAGAGAGTGACAAGGCTGACCCTTTGAAATACAAGTACAACTCATTTTTGCCAGCTGATTGGACTGGAGCAACGTGAAATAAAGTGTCTTGCTCAAGGACACAACGCGTCGCCGGGAATCGAACTCACAACCTTACGATCATGAGCCGAATGCCCTAACCACTAAGCCACGCGCCCTCACGAATTTGCTAATAAAACGCAGGAGGCTAGCTGGATGGATCCTCCGAAATTTCAAAACAAGAGAAAAGGAGACGGTGGTCCTTTGGGGCGATGGGGGGGGGGCATCCTCGGCTTCTTGGATTGCTACTCCCAGCAGTGGTCACCATGCAACGTGGGATTTGGCGACGTAGCTCAGGGCGGTCCAGCGGGGCTGCACAAAGTAGGTGCCCTCAGTGTAGCGTATCGGCTGCTGGGACTGACTGAGGGAGTTAAAGCTCTTTTCTCTGGGGCGGGTGCGAGAGGGACGTGCAGTGATGTGCATCTGGAGTGTCTTATAGGGCCTTGTGCCAAAACTTGACGTTGAGGGTTTCACAGGCGGCCTAACGGGGCGCCACTGCGTGGCTGTGTGGTGCCGGGTATTTTAGCGACTCCATCGGGGTGCAGGCCCGGGTGCTGTGGCAGCTTGGGTTTGGGGGGCCCACGGCTCTTGAGTGTCCTTCCGTGGTGCCTGCAGGACTTGTAGGGTGTGGGTGTCTTCAGTGCAGGACTGGATCTCCCCCTCTAAGGTGCTCCAGATGAGTCTACCTCACGACAGAAAACTCAGATGAGGGGCAGTGGCATCAAACTACCTCATTCACCAAATACCACATATCAGAGACTTCAAATAATGGTGTAGCACAGTCAGCGCTGGTGCCATAGCACGACGGCGACTATGAAACTGAAAAGATTTAAAGACTTATATATGCATATATACATAGATATACACATGGAAAAATTTATGTATATACAGGCATACAGTAGATAGGTAAATAGATTTATAGATTTATAAATAGACATGTATGTGTGTGTGTGTGTGTGTATGCGAGTATTTCTTTGTGTGTGTATTGCATTTGCATGTATGGAGGGTAAGCCATGTACTGCAACAACTTTTTGTAGACAACCATCTACCGTGTCTATATGCAGTTACTATTCTTAATCTGTAATAACAGAACGTCAATCTCTCGAAACTACCGTTTCGCATAATAGAAATGAGCGTCATATGGTAGCATACATATTCTCTTATAAACCTAAGAAGACTTGGATAATAGATCTGAAATCAGCAAAATATTTGCTGATATGATAAATAACTACTTGGCGTGGTTTTTATAGAAGCATAACGTAAATATGCTTATGTATTTATGTGATTCTTTTATGCTATATAAATACCATTCTGAGTAGAATGATGTTCCGTGCTTTTACAAATTTAGTCCAAATTTTGTCGACTTCATCCATTTTCTTACCATCAATTCAAGGGCAGTAACATAATGAACAAAACCAGTATAGTAAATGAGTATAGTAATGTAAGAGAATGGAAGACGATGCCAATCAGGATTTATTGAGAACGTCCGGATCTGAATTTTGAGATGGTACGCATAATCATTCGGCCGGTGTTTTGGAGGAATATATTACGTTAAAAGTCATTCGGGCTTGTTCTCAGTGTGTTGTAAATATCCTGTTTTCTTTAAAAGTTTATTTATGACCGTCTAAGACACTTTCAACAAAGTAGATAATAAGCAAATAGATACATAATAATCCACACACGCAAGCGCATGCGCATGCACACATATACATAAACAATACTATTGTAAAAAAAATGGCGGCGAACTGGCAGAAACGTTAGCACGCCGGGCGAAATGCGTAGCCGTATTACGTCTGCTGTTACGTTCTGAGTTCAAATCCCGCCGAGGTCGACTTTGCTTTTCATCCTTTCGGGATCGATTAAATAAGTACCAGTTACGCACTGGGGTCGATATAATCGACTTAATCCATTTGTCTGTCCTTGTTTGTCCTCTCTGTGTTTAGCCCCTTGTGGGTAGTAAAGAAATAGGTATTTCATCTGCCGTTACGTTCTGAGTTCAAATTCCGCTGAGGTCGACTTTGCCTTTCATCCTTTCGGGGTCGATAAATTAGATGCCAGTTACGCACTGGGGTCGATGTAATCGACTTAATCCGTTTGTCCTCTCTGTGTTTAGCCCCTTGTGGGTAGTAAAGAAATAGGTATTTCGTATGCTGTTACATTCTGAGTTCAAATTCCGCTTAGGTCGACTTTGCCTTTTATCCTTTCGGGGTCGATAAATTAAGTACCAGTTGCATACTGGGGTTGATCTTATCTACTGGCTCCCTCCCAAAATATTTCGGGCCTTGTCCCTAGAGTAGAAAAGAATATGTTTTCTCCCCATACATACATTTATATGCTGCAAAACGTAATTTGAAAAATTATGATTTTTTTTGGCAACGTCCCCTACTTCCCAGGATTGTTTCTGTTTATAATTTAAAATATTGGAGAGCTTATGAAGGTCATTGCTGGCATTTATCCACAGGGATTCAAAATAAAAAAATGACGTACGTAGAAGATTATTCATTTTAAGAGCATACTTTTCTGTTAGAAAATGTTTTTTCTTACACATACACACACTCACCTATGCTTGATTGGTGTGTGGGTAACAATTTAAATTAGAATTTTTTTTTTGTTACTTATACTCCACCAAAGGATCATGCTTGTGTTACTTCGGCATCTTCATTCCATAAAATGTGTTTAATGGGAGAAAAATATTCAAAAATCCTCAATACATGTGAGAGTGAACAGAGAGGGTCGTTTGGGATTGCTAGAAACAACAGCCAAATATCCCTTGAATTGTACACCTTTTCCTCTGAAAATATTTATATTTTTCTTTTCATTTTTTTTTCTTTATTTGTTTTTGTTTTTTTACCGAAAAGGCTCGTCGCAAGTTTTTTAACTTAAAAATAATTGTCCAAAATCGGTACAGAGTGTAATGGGGTGGATTAGGGAGTGGAAATTTTCAAATTTTTTTTTCATAAGAAGATACCCCCCTCCCCGCCTGCCACCATTATTTCGAAGGCTGTGATTTAGAAACATGGGGGAAATCCCCATCAAAACACAGTACTTCCAAACTATTTCGTCTTCCTGATCCGAAACTCTGTTTTTTTTTAAACTTCTCTCCCTATTCCCTCGGAAAAATATTTCCCCACAAACTTCTTCATAATCGTCATCTACGCCATTTGAAAGGTGTTTGTATAAAATTTCATTAAAAGATATCAATTTTCCTGAAAGTTATGAAGGGAAAAGTTCGGATCGTGTGAATTTTCCGAACCTCCTCTCCCCAACCCATAGAAAATTCATATCATTTAAGCAGTATTCTTTGAAAATTTCGTTAAAAAGTATCCATTTTTCTGGAAGTCATGAGGCAACGAATTTCGATGGGGTACACATCTGTCGTTATGCCGGACCCTCTATTGAGAGAGTTAGAGAGACAGAGTGAGCAAGAGAGGGAATATACCCACAGGGAACAGTGGGGGGAATATAAGTAGTAGGGTGTCAGCGCTTTGGTGTGGTTTTTTTAGGGCTGGATGCCCTGTTTCAACAAATGATACAACATGAACGAAAATCAATGTAAATATATTTATATTTTTATATTTCTTTACTACCCACAAGGCGCTAAACACAGAGGGGACAAACAAGGACAGACAAACGGATTAAGTCGATTATATCGACCCCAATACGCAACTGGTACTTAATTTATCGACCCCGAGAGGATGAAAGGCTAAGTCGACCTCGGCGGAATTTGAAGCCAGGACGTAGCGGTAGACGAAATACGGCTACGCATTTCGCCCGGCGTGCTAACGATTCTACCAGCTCAATATGTTGTCCTACCAATGAGCAAAAATATGCGTACGACTTCGTTTGTAACAGTTTAGAGAGGACCGCATCAGCATTAATTTTCATTGACGCTCTAGGTGTAACAGGAAAGGCGTTCCCTGTAAATAATCAATAAAACCTCAAACTTGAACTTGTAAACACGAACGAATTTAAACATTTAATTAAATCATCATAAAATTAACTTTTATTTCAATGCGATACTGAAATCAGCTTCACTATTTTATAACCTGAACTGTCAGTATCACAACGGGTCACAGTTAGTCTAGTATACAATTAAAAATACACTGCAGGGGAAATTGTAATGACTGCAATGACACTTAGGCGACAATCGATGAATATTGGAAAATATCCACGGCAAGTATGTGTCCTTTTTCTTATTTTTTACCTGTGTGTTGAATTGTCCCTCTCCTATGCCAAATAGGTAAATGAGCTTAGTAAGCAGAAGCAATCTATGTTTTTCTTCATAGATTGGAAAATAATGATGAAAAACTTAATCGACCTTCCAGGGTTATTTGAAACTCATACGAAACACGCTCACAAAAATAAACAGTTATTCTGTTTAAATACCCAACAATTACAGTAGATACATGAAACTGGAGCTACTAATTTGCATGCCTTAAGTGTTAACGCTTTAATTTACATATAAAGATTGTGTCGTCTGTCAACGGGATCTCAGTCCACACAGTATCACGGTACGATATAATATATGTAACATATAAAGTAGATATTTATAACACAGCAGGTTTAATTCTTTCTCCGTTGATTGAAACAAAAAAACTAAAAACGAACAAACTTAAGCGATTTCTGAATCATATTGAATACTCAGAAAAGGCAACTATTCATATACTTAAACAATTTAAATATTGACACAACATGGAGGGAGAAGTAAATGTTGCCAGAGTTTAGGTGACAAGAGAATGATCAAATGTCAGTTGAGCAATGATGACGGTTAGAGAATATGCTAATATTCTCTCGGAACAGTTCCAAGGTAATCCCGAATTATCGGTATAAAGTAAGATAGTCATCGTAGTACAATTCAAAGCCGGATTAGAAGAATGGGAA
>NW_021834223.1:32500-45000 GCF_006345805.1 Octopus sinensis
CGTGTTCTAATATATCCGATTCCTATTTCATGCTAATTTTCAGAATCATAAATCTTGGTTTTAGTTTGCATTAAAATAAATAATACAAGTCATCTATGACTCGTTAGTCTTAAGTTAAGTACAGTAAATTCTAATTTTTAACATATGTGTCTTATATCTCATATAAACGAAAATATGTAAAATTTATGCTTTTCTCATAAATTGATTTGACATTAACATTTCGCAAAATGTTCCCTCGGATACATGCTATATATGAAATATATGGTATTTTATTGTATCTTGGGATGGGGCATTATGCCAATAACAAATGTACGCACTGGTTATATTTTATATCTTTTATTACTATGGATTTTTCGTTCTATCAATCACTCAACTAGTTTCGTTAGAGTTTTTCCATCACCGTTTGAGATGTGAGCAAAGATATGCTCTCTCTGTTCCAATGTTCTGCGTCTTGCATATACAATGCACAAGATACAGCAAATTTACACTTCAACATGCAATTTGACAACAAGTATCTTGTAAAATATCATAAGCTGCAGCCTATCCAGCATGGCGCCATAAATGCAATTCGTCTCCTTTCGCAAAATCAAAAAGTCACCAGACGCCTCCGCTTCATAAAAGTATACGCCACCTCTTGACTGTATACGAACTCCATCAATGCGGTTCCAATCCGCAATATAGGTAATAGGTAGGCCTAGAGTAGTGAGAGCATGTCATTCTTGAGGTCGGAAATGATGACTAAAGGATCTGACAAACTTATTTGATTCAGTGTATCGCCGAATAATTAATCAAAGAATTTAGTAGTTAAACTGCTGAATGTTTACAAAAAATGACTTCGAATTTGGTACAAGGGCAGCAAATTTTGGGAGATGCTAAGTCAATTACATCGAGACTAGTGGTTAACTGGTACTTATTTAATCGACCCTGAAAGGATGAAAGAAAAAGTCGACCTCGCAGGATTTGAACTCATATCGCAGAGACAGATTAAATACAGCTAAGCCATCTGCCTGACTTGCAAACGATTTTGCAAGTTCACTGACTTTATGTTTACTAATAATAAGAGAATCAGAACCAGTGCATGTGTTTCTTACTGGCATAATGACCCTCCAAATATATAACTAAATATGTTTCATCACCCAATTTCACATTATTAAATCTTGCACACCAAATACAAAGACAAACATTTTCATGACAAATGTTTGAATTCCTATATGCTGACTGGACATAATTATGGACATTAACCAATACTGTGGTTTGAATACGTTACACTCTATAAGCAAATGCTAAATAATTAAAGTCCAGGGTATTAAAATACTGATTAAAATCAATTATCTGACGATGAAAATACAATATCATTCAATGATTAAATTGCTTGTCATTTTCCTTTCCAAATATGAGACTATTTGCTGCCAAAGTGCATTGGACAAAATTTGGCTGAGAAAAAAGAAAACTTTACAAATCGGAATCCAATGATGCCAAGCGACATTCATAACTTCAGAGACATGCATGAGTGCTCATACACACACAAATATATACATACTTGCACGTGCGCACGCACACACATATGTATACATATATACGTAAACGCGTATATACACACACACAAACAAAATCATGCACATACGCATATATTGCGAACGTTCTGTCATTTGTTTTTACTTTTCTCTATTGCTATGAATTACCTGTTACTGGATCGAATTTAGGTCACAACCATATGAATATATGTGAATATGGGGCTGTTGTTTTCTTTAGCTACCGCTACATCATTAAGAACAGACATATGGGAGTGTTTACGTAACAGTAGTTGTTTCTGGTGAAATTTATAAGTGGATTTAAACACAGCTCACCGTTGTATTTTCTGTTTCATTTATTGTTAATTAACAAAAGAGAACTGGAATTATTAAATTACAATATCAACTAACAAGTATTGAGCTAACCAATTACGATAAGAAAGGAGATAGGTTTGTAAGTCAGAACAAGGATGTGAATACAGAAAAAGATTAATAAAAAAGAAATCTTAAGTACTTTGAAATCCTCATCAGTACCGTAACCGTAGAGTGGGTCTTCTTAGAAGCTTCTCAAGTTTATGACTAAATGTAAATTGTTGAGTATCTGCTTCAGATATAAGCAATAATATCCATCTCAAATATCTGTGGATAATGTCTGCATTTATGCTCCTGTGTATGAGAGTTTCCTGTGTGTGTGTGTGTGTGTGTGTTTGTGTGAGCATGATTCTGTGTCTATGTGCGCGTAATTTTTATGTGTGCACATACACTTAGATTTGTCTTTGTGTTTTGTGAATGTGTATATATTTAACTGATAATGTAAATATTATTTGGAAATTGCTTTTAGAAGTAGTTTTGCTGTGATTTTTATTTATTTATTTTCGTATCGTAGTTTAATCACGGGTCACCCTTTTATGCTGCAGATCTATGATCAAAGGACTTCTATTCGTAGTTTATGTTAATCTAAAACAGTATCATCCGATCTATTCGGTCTTTTTTCAAGTCTATAATGTGTAATTTGAGGGAAACGAAATATGCAATTTCTAGGTAACCGTGTAGAAGCATTTTTTTTGGTTTTTTTAAGGTAAATTATCAGTATTATGTAAACACTCAGTTTGTTGTACGTTGGAGCATATTATGCCTATTATATTTTTAGGTAATTTAAAACTAGACTGACAATTAGATATTTAAGAAGAAAAATATTCTTAAATGAAACAACAGAACTATATCATGTATAGAATCCAAAAATTTCGTAGAAATTAAATTAATTAGAAAGAAGTGCCCATTATGTCCAGTTCACTTATAATTGTTGATGTACAAAAGAAGATCAGGTCCCTGAGTAAATGAATTTGAAATGCCTTGAAGAAATGAGAACGTTACATGAGTACTGAGAATCATTTCTGCTTGAGGTGGATTGTATTGAGTTGTCCTGGAAGTTTGTGTCGATTTTTAAAGGAAAGAAAAAGATCAATAAATACTTGCCATTACATTTTTAATCAACCAAATATGAACAATTTTGTTGCACAATGCGTCTCCATCATTCCTTTAACTTGAAAATACCCTCTTCCCAGAATTGTGGTGGTTTCATGGCAAAGAATTCATCAAGGTATCTTTTCACATCATCCAAGGAATTGAAATTTTTACCATTAAGACTATTCTGCAGAGACCTGAACATGCGGAAATCCGAAGGAGCAATATCTGGTGAATATGGAGGGTGGGTAACACATCCCAGCTGAGCTGCAGCAACTTTTGTCTAGTTCCCAAAGCATCAAGTTCCGAAAATGAACTTTCTTATCTTCCATTTTCAAGGTTTACAAAATTAATACAGGTTATAGGAACATAAACCTTCCCCTACGAGAAAATAGCTTAAACTGTGCTCTAAATGGAGGTGTAGTCAAATCCTATTTTATGGTCTCAACTATGTTGTAAAATTAGTCGAAAGGTAAGCTGCTATAAATCGGCACGAACTTTCCGGACAACCCAATATAAAAGTTTGCAAGAATCCTTTGATCGATATTGACATAGGCAGATACGAAGTCTGGAAGGTTATGAAATGTTGCTTTAAACCGATGTTCACATTAGAATACTAAAGTACTAAACTCTATTCCCATAAAACACTTTTATAGGTTAATTGAGTTTTGCGGCGTTGGTGATAGAAGACATATATTTCCCCCAGTGGTTCTGTTCCAGAAAGGACCAGTAACAAAACAAGCAATACATAGTTTTGCCCTCTTATGTAACAAAGAAAAAGACAACAAAATAACTGCACTAAAAAAGCAAAAACTACCACCTCCTTAAAGACTCTCGTCTTCTTCTCAGCACCCAGCATCAAGTAACATTCTTTCTGGCCTCGTCGTTGCAGTTAATACATGTCACTCACACTGCTTTCAAAGAATTTATAATTATTATTATTTACATATTATAATATTTGGGTGTATTCCTTTGTTTTCTCGTAAAAATGCTTTGAAATTCTCTTCGTAGGGGTCCATTTCCCCTTCTATTTCCTTTCTCATTTTTTAGAAGATTCCTTTGTCATATAGTTATGTGTGTGTATTGGAGGCCCAATGGCCCAGTGGTTAGCGCAACGGACTCGCGATCGTAGGATCGCGGTTTCGTTTCCCACACCGGTCGTTGTGAGTTTTCATTGAACGAAAACACCTAAAGCTCCAGGAGACTCCGGCAGGGGAAGGTGGCGAATTCTGTTTTACTCTTTCACCACGACTTTCTCTCACTCTTTGTTTCTGTTGTACCTGTATTTCAAAGGGGCCAGCCTTGTTACACGCTGGGTCACGCTGAATATCCCCGAGAACTACGTTATGGGTCCACGTGTCTGTAGAGTGCTCAGCCACTTGCACAGTTGATCGGATTAACTGGAACCCTCGTCGTCGTAACCGACGGAGTGCCATGATATGTGTGTATAAGTTTGTGCATATGTATGGATGCATATTTGTATGTATGTTTATTGTTGATTGTTTGCTCATATACATATATACATATATATATATATAATATATATATATATATATATATATATATATATATATATATATATATATATATATATATATATATATATATTCCCTGGATGAGTGATAAGATATTCAACAAAAATGCATCATTGTGGTATTATGTTACAAATCAGCAATTCCAAAAATATTTCCTGCAACATTTTAATTAACATTCGAAGACATATCCAAGATGCAAGGCTCTCAAATGAATGTTAATAATAAGAGTTTTACACATTCACACATTGTTATCCATTTTTCGAAAGAATCGTTCATCTATTTCCATGTATTCAACATTTGAAGGATATTTGGCATAAGAGACTATGTCAACTGATTCTGTTGTGTCTGGGGAGAGTCATTTTCTTTTTGTGCCTTGTAATGTAACACACTCACCGGTAAAATTTCCTCTTATTTCTTATTTTTATTTTCCTTAAATTTTCGTTGCGTCTTGCAACCTTTTCAATAGTCAAGACTATTGCAAAGGTTACAAGATGCAACGAAAATTTTAGGAAAATAAAAAGATATAAGTAGAAATTTTTACCGGTGAGTGTGTTACATTATAAGGCACAAAAAGAAAATGACTCTCCCCAGACACAACAGAATATGCTTCAACACACGAACTCATATAAGGAATCTTGCAAACCAAATCTAAAAATGAAATATACTAAGCTTCAACTGATTCTGTTATGCATTTAAATATCACTATAAGTGAGAATAAATATCATCTCTCAGTACCAACACTGATTCTGTCAATATACATATATATTTAACAAAGTAATTATATTATCAATTTACCAACAAATGTATAAGAGAAAGTAAACTAACAGGCGCAGGAGTGGCTGTGTGGTAATAGGTGCAGGAGTGGTTGTGTGGTAAGTAGCTTGCTAACGAACCACATGGTTCCGGGTTCAGTCCCACTGCGTGGCACCTTGGGCAACTGTCTTCTGCTATATCCCCAGGCCGACCAATGCCTTGTGAGTGGATTTGGTAGACGGAAACTGAAAGAAGCCTGTCGTATATATGTATATATATATTATAAGTGTGTGTGTATATGTTTGTGTGTCTGCGTTTGTCTCACTAGCATTGCTTGACAACCGATGCTGGTGTGTTTACGTCCCCGTCACTTAGCGGTTCGGCAAAAGAGATCGATAGAATAAGTACTGGGCTTACAAAGAATAAGTCCCGGGGTCGAGTTGCTCGACTAAAGGCGGTGCTCCAGCATGGCCGCAGTCAAATGACTGAAACAAGTAAAAGAGTAAAAGAGTAACAGGTCAAAAAATTATGAATTTCAGGCTATTCTCATATAAGATAGATCGAGTCTCTGTCTTCTTTCTTTGATATTATTAAATAATTTTTCTCATGTGTTTATGAAAGCAGAAAATGGAATATCATATCAGCAGCAAATTTACCGAAAAAGAAGAAACATAAAATAATTATATTTCTTACTCTTTTATTTCAAGGTCTGATAAAAAAATCAGTGTCGTAATATTAATAGAAAATATCACTATAAACAACCATACGTGTATATCCGTATGCTTTCCCCAGTTCCTGAATACTAAAACAAATAAACTGTTCTCTCTGCTTTAGATAAATAAATCCAGTTGAAATCTACCACCAAAACGTAAGTAGCAATATACGCCATACAGAAAGTGATATACTGTGAGTCATAATTAAGAAAGTCATGCTTGTGACATAGTTTTTAAATTTTCGAACTATAGCTTTCTATTATGATATTGTGTGGAGGCGCAATGGCTCAGTGGTTAGAGCAGCGGACTCGCGGTCGGAGGATCGCGGTTCGATTCCCAGACCGGCCGTTGTGTGTGTTTATTGAGCGAAAACACCTTAAAAAAAGCTCCACGAGGCTCCGGCAATCACATGATTCCAGGTTCAGTTCCACAATGTGACACCTTGACCAAGTGTGTTTTGATATAGCCACGGGCCGACCAGA
Source organism: Octopus sinensis (assembly GCF_006345805.1). Lineage (NCBI taxonomy): Eukaryota > Metazoa > Mollusca > Cephalopoda > Octopoda > Octopodidae > Octopus > Octopus sinensis. Next base: position 38,959 of record NW_021834223.1, read on the forward strand.
GCCCTGTGAGTTGATTTGGTCGGCGGAAACTGAAAGAAGCCCGCGGAGTATACACACACACGCAGCAACAAATATATATGTATTTGTGCTTGTCCCTCCCACGAACGTTTGATGTGTTTATGTTCCCGCAACTTAGAGGTTCGGCAACGTGAACTCATAGAATAAATATAAAGCTTACAAGGAATAAGTTCTGGGGTCGATTTGTCCGACTAAAGGCAGTGACGAGCATGACTGCAACCAAATGACTGAAACAAGTTAAAGAATAAACGTTTAGCGTATCTTTGTCTTTGGATTGCAACCGTTATGGGGTACCATCTCGAAAAGTTTGTTTGATCAAATTGACTCGCATTCTCATTTTTAAAAGACTGCTATTTATATCAGTGACAATTACTGAGCAACTAGGTTACTGGAGCAATGACTGTCAAACGATAAAGGGTCAAGGAAAGAGACATGCAACCACATACGCATTTACGATGTCGATGAATGCATACACGCACACACACACACACACATATATATATATATATACATATATATATATATATATATATATATATATATATATATATAATATATATATATATTGATAGATTGATGGATAGATAGACAGGTAAAAAATAGACTGGTAGATAAATAAATAGGTAGATAAACAGATATAGACAGACAGACAGATGGATAGATAGATAGATAGATAGATAGATAGATAGATAGATAGATAGATAGATAGATAGATAGATAGATAGATAGATGAAAGGCTTCCACAAAATTTTTCTGTACCGAATTTACTCACAAATGTCGACCCTGGGTTCTGTCTAGATGGCACTTGCTTAAATGCCGTTGTTCCGACGCTAACTTCTCAACTATTTACCCATTACTGTACCTATACTGAAATAGTTTTGCGAAATAAGGCGGCGAGTTGGTAGAACTGTTAACCCGTCGGGCAAGATGCTCAGTGGCATTTCGCAGTCTTTGTGTTTTGAGCTCAAATTCCGTCGAGGTTCACTTTGCCTTTCCTCCTTTCGGAGTCGACAAAATAAGTACCAATTGGGCACTCGGGTCGATGTTATCCACTTAAATGCTTCCCCGAAATTCTTGGCCATATACCAAAATGTCAGAAGAAGATAGTATTGCGAAATATTAGCTCACACTGTACATTCACTGAGAATTATATCAGATGATGGATGCTTCTTTGCCAACGCTATATAGAACAAATTGCTTATATATGTATATATGGCTGGTCACTTAGTTTCAGTTGCATACAGTAAAAGCTTTCTCGTTCTCATATGAATCCTAAATTTATTTTTGAAAAATGACAAAGCTAAAATACTATAGCAATTGAGCATGCAGACTGTCCACAGGATTAAACATAAGCATGACAGCAATTTCTAAGGGAAAACTGAGGATAATGTGCTCGGAATTTGACATGCTACTATCCTGTAATTATGGTATTGTAGAGAAAAGAGCAAAAATTTTGTGAAAGTATACTGGTATAGACACTGGAGTAAATAGTGCATATGCGTTTCTGAAATATATCCAGCACAGCATTTGAAATTATATTATATAATTCGTAAGATATAATTCGTTAGATATTCGTAAGATATAAAATATCGTAAGATATAAAATATCGTAAGATATAAAATATCGTAAGATATAAAAGAATAACTTTCAGGTTAAGTATATACTGGTTTCAGAAAGAGGAATACTGGGCTCTCAGTGTGTTTGAACCTTTGCAATAAAGCATTTGTTAATTTTCAATGTGACTTTTCTGATTTACATAATGTTCTTAAAACTCATACACACACACATACATACATACGTGCATACATACATACATAAATACATACCTACAAACATACATAAATACGTATATACATACATAAATACATACATACATACATACATACATACATACATACATACAAACATACATAAATACGTATATACATACATAAATACATACATACATACATACATACATACAACATACATACATACAAGAAATGCTAAGCGTGTCTCTCAAATAATGGCAGGAATATTTTCGATATTTTTGCTGCAAAGAGGTTTCAAGAGTGATGTATATATGTATGTATGTTTGCATGTATACATGCATGTATTTATGTACATAGACACACATAGACACACATATATATGTACACGCACACACACACATATATACATATAAATATATTAGGTATGTGTATATATACATATATATATATATATATATATATATATATATATACATTATGTAAGTATATATATATATATATATACAGACACACACACATATACTTACATACTTTCATACCACATATATCAGAAAACATAAGCATATATACTTATATATTATATATATATATATATATATATATAGAGAGAGAGAGAGAGAGAGAGAGAGAGAGAGTGAGATCTACGTGTGCGTATGTGTGTTTATTCTTGTCTTTGTCACAGTTCGTGTAATGTATCAAATAGTACCTAGAAACTATTTTTTGTTGCTAAACCACACCATAAACAACTCAAGTTGGACTTGAATATATCTACCAGACAGAGTTTTCACCACAGAGTTGAAACCAATGTTCCGATGAGAACTGGTAAACTTTTCACTTTTCTATATGCCTCAGGGTTTCATCATATTCACACCTCCACTCCTAAATCTGCATATTTCGGAATTGTTCTGCTATAAGTAGTATATAATGATTTCATCTTCAGGAATTATATAATTTATGAATCTCTCTCCTTTTGTGTCACGTGTAATGGACAGAGTATTAAATTGTTCTGTCTGAATGTCAGCGGTCCACAATGTTTTTCACTTATCTTGTTCATTTTAAGGTTTTTACTATTACAAGCATCTAAAACATATCACAAATATTTTATCCATATTTGGACAAAGTGCAAATGACAGAAAACGTATGCTGACGTCATTTTTATTCTTTCTCTGCTAACATTTTGCAGCCTACCACAGTATAATCTATATTGTCTACTTTCTGATTACAAGGGAAACATTTATTCTTTGCAGTGGTGAAATAAATACCCTTCCTCAGTGAACAAGAAATTAATCTTAAGCAGCCAATTGCAAACACTTGGTTTGTCTCCTGAAAACACAATCTTGGAGCCACGCACATAACCAGTTATTGTATGCCTTGTTCATAAAACATTAATGGGTGTGATTTGAGGTTAAATTTGGACTGCTATTTCTAGCATCTCAAATGCTCACCTAGATTCTCCCATAGAGCCGGATACTTAAATGTAAATAAGTTCGGCAATACGTGTTAAGAAATAGTGAATTAATAATAGATAAGAAAGTGAAAACTATAAAGAGAATGACTTTACATTGTTTTTGCTTTGTTTATTCATAAACTTTGCTAGAATGAACATGGCTTCCGATAAAAGCTAAACAAGAATCTCGTCTTAACCTTAACCTCATCTTACACATAACGAAAATATGAACAGCAGGACCCCAGCGGTGAACAAACAATAGAATATATTGGAAAATATATTTCCAAAATTAGCAACAAATTTGATCTCAAATGCATGAATACTGTTATACTGATGATGACGATGATTATTGTGCCACCGCTCTTTCCACAATCTCTTAAGTTCTGAGTGCTTCTTTATTATACATACATCGCGCACACACACACACATTTACCGAGAACATAGAGGTGCATATACACGTACGTGTTTATGTATATACATGTATACACACACACACACACATATATATATATATAGATATATATATATTGCTTGAATATACGTGTACTGCATGATATATTTCTACAGTTTTTTAGACTCTATTATTGTTTTGTATTCAAACTAGTATATATCATTCTGATATTTGTATTATTTGTCCTAAGACTAATAAAGAATATTCATTTTCTTTCTCTGCCTTCTCCTTGCCATTATTATTAGTATTATTAATATTATCCTTATTCTTATTATTATTTAGCATTATTATTTATTATTAATGTATAATATGTATGTGAATAATAATTCTGAAGCCGGGTCAGATGATTGGTTGTCTTTAAAAAGAGACTCACCTCAGAAAGAACAATTGAGTCAATAAATAAATAGATTTTCTTTATATGGACGTTTTATTTCTAGAATATCATTAAAATATATGAAGCTAAGTTCTAGAGGTTCATGACATCATAACAAAACCTTCCTAACAATAGAATGTCCGATCTCTTATTTGGATAGAAAAATTATTTCTTATTGTCCATCTTGATAGTTTTGCTCGAAAATTCCAAGGTAAACGGGATATAATAAATAAAATTATCCTTCTTGTTGCATTACTGAACTTTCTCTATGCTATGTATTAGAAAGCTGTGTATTTATATTAGACATTATAAATACAAATTTGCAAACTGTATTTATTTTATGTCTGATACCGGTGCTAATAATGACAAATGTTGAGTATAGAAACGATTAATTCATTCATAAGTTATTTATATATTTGCCAAAAATGCTCTTTTCCCGATGATACTTTGATTAATTTCTTGATTGTGAAAACATTCATTAATAAATTTGTCACTTGGGAAAATTGTTAATTAATGTTCTACAGTCTGACTTCGACAGCGTATACTGTGTTGAGAAAATGTCTTGCGTGTAATTATGAATCAAAGTAGAATGGTTTGCAGTCACTGAAGTGTTACATTCCATCTTTGACTGAAACACGAAACAACATGCAACGTAGATGTATTGCAGCGGTTTGCGTCATATGAAACACCATAACGTGGCATTGTTTACCACGGGCTCTGCAACTAAGATGAGGACCGATAATGACTAGGTCGGTGTGTTAGCAGTGCCAACTCTTCGAGTCACACACTACGAGCCAACGATCTGGTCGAATATACCTAAGTAACAACACAGACATTGACGATGATGACGACGACGACGACGACAACGACGATGACAGCAGCAACATAAGCAAAAACAATTACAAAAAGTAGCATCAACAACAACAAGAATAATGATCCTTTTTACTATAGGCACAAGTAGTAAAAATCTGTCAGAAGGACTCGATTACTAAACTGACCCCAGTGCTCACCTGGAACTTAATTTGTCGACTCTGAAGGGATGAAATGTGAAGCCGACATTGGTGGAACGTAAATATAGTCAGGCGTCTCTCTCAGACATAATAATATTATATAGACGCTAAGACCAGTTTCCGTTAATTTTGAACAGGCACAATTCATTGTTGTGGTTGTATAGATAAAATCCATCAGGAAAGGATTGCATATTGTTGCTATTATGATAAACTGACGTATTTCCAAATTTGGTCAAACACGGTTTTATTTTTCAATATTTATTTTTACTTGCAATAGCCGGTTCTTTTGGTCAAGATATCGTATCTCCAGCTACTTCAGATACCAAGATATCAAAAATTGTCAAAGTGTAGTACAAGGGTTTTGCTATGGAATGATGAAACTATTTTATTTTCTGAAAAAAAGCAACTTTTTGGACTTACGACACTTTTTCATGACAGTAATGATATATATTGAAAGTTTTACGACCTTCAGAGAGCTTCGTGTTGAGATAAGACATGCAAGCAGCTAGATTTCTTAAAGCCACGTATATAACTGTAAAAGTTGAATAACACAAGAACAATATACCAATAATTTATAAATGTTTAGGAAGGATTTTTAACTACGTACTTTAAAAAACGACCTATTTCAAAAACGAAAGACCCTTTTGTAGAAATATTCCAGCGCATTAACTGTTGCATTTAACGTGCATTTTAACACACACTCTTTCTCTCTCTCTCTCTCTCTCTCTCTCTCTCTCTCTCTCAGACACACACATACACTCACACAGATATATATATAATATATATATATATACATATATATACATACACATACAAACGCACACACGCACACACACATACACACACGCACACACACACACACACACATACATATATATATATATATATATATATCTCAAACGAGTTTTTGCGTAATAAGATAAAAAACCAAGGCTGTCTAGATATTAGAGCATTTATAGATTGAAGATCTTACAGCTGTTTCTAGGATATTT
>NW_021834223.1:50000-60000 GCF_006345805.1 Octopus sinensis
CATATATATATATATATATAATATATATATATATATATATTTGATTATAAACACGCGCATACATATATGGCTGTGTGCACATTTACATACACATATTAACAATATATACAAAGAATGTTGCATATTTTCTCACCCCCACCTTTTTCTCTCTGTCTATTTTTCTCCCTTCTATGCAGATACATACTTACAATTATACTTATTCAAAAAGACAAACGCACGTATATTAATGTGTAGTGTGCATACATACATACATATATATATAAAAACGTATAAATATGTGTATGTATATGTTTATTCGAATATATACATACATACATATATATATATACATATATAAATATACATATATATGTGTGCGTGTGTGTGTGTGTGTGTGTGTGTGTGCATAAGTATGTGCCCGTATATATACAGACACATAAATATAGAGACACATTGATAGCTATATGGAACAGTAATCAAGATTCTGTAAGTGTAGATATTATTTACGTTATTTTCTTTATCGTGCTGCACAGCAGTTGAAATGTCGAATGAGCAGCACATAGGCGCCAGGGGTTACGAAGCAGACGTTAAGATAAACTTTGCTGAACTCCCCTTTAAAAAAAAAAAAAAAAGATGCTGCTTCATTCAAGCAGTTGAAGACACATGTCTGGTCATTTCATTCATGATGGAAGGTGGCGAGCCAAAACACGTACGACTTAGTTTATGTCGGCGATGCTCCGGTTGTGTTGTTATTAGTCTGTGATGCTAAGTAGCGGTAATTGTGTAGACTGTGTTGCTCTTCTTTAACTGACTTGCACTTATTTGTGCCGACGTTAATCATGTTCTTTTTATTTGACCTCCAGCTGAACTCCGGTGAAAGTCAACCCTGATCGAAATAGTCCTATAATTAAAGGCACCCTATCCATAATGATGTATGCTTTTCGGGATATGTATTGAAAGTGGCTAATTTTAATATTTTAATAGAGGGAAAAATCTTATCGAACGTTTATTTATTTCAAAATTAGGGCATCCCAAACACGTTCAAGTTGTTACATCTACTTAATGTTATCAGCCAGTTATTTATATCTAATATGTACCACCAGAAAGTGATAACAATAAAAGACTGTCACTAAATTAAACTGTAAATTAAACTGTAGAATGTGATATGGGGAAAAATGTAGCTGCCACTATCAGTAGCTTGAAGTAATGATTTCTTCGTCGACTTTTGCTTTGCGATGTTTAAAAGTCTGGATATATTTTCGTTATGTGTTCATCTCTGATCAAAGTTTACATTGATTATGATCTTATTCAGAAATCAAGCCGCATTCACGGACGATCGTGGGTTGTTCATATGTTCCATGTTTTGCTTCTGTAAGTCCCGATTAGACGAAGACACGCACAATTCTTCCATTATTTGACTCAAGACACATCCTGGGGGATAGGTAGAGCTGGACTACGAGAGCGGTACGCATTATTATTATGTGAATAGAATGTAAATGAAGTTCGTTGTTCCTGAACAAAACACGTATTCTAGGTCAGGAATTGAAACCCCGGACACTGATCGCGTACAACTGAACAACTTGAACGCAAAGCGACGTGCAAGATTTATCCCTGTAATTACCTTTTAATTACTTAGATTCCCAATTTTGGCACATAGCAAGCAATTTCGAAGAAGGGGTTAAGGCGATTAAATCGTCCCCAGTGTTTAATTAATAATTATTCTATCGACCGCGAAAAGATATAAGCCAAAGTCGAACCCGGCGGAATTTGAGCTTAAATTAATATTATCGACTGTTAGGGCGACCACAGCTTCAGTTTGGGCAACACCATTTGTGTAGAATTTGGTAAACAAATGCTGTGTAAATACACAACTTATATATATGAACGTGTGATTCTGTGTAAATATGCATCGTCTATCAATATATATATTCATGAATACTGCGATGCTAATCGCCAATGTTGGTAGAATGTGTAGTCTGATGATTGGGATCGTGAAATTCGACCAACTAGATGCGAAAGGCGAACGGAAAGAATTATAAACAACTCTCGCTTCTCGGCATGGAGTACTATTTGGAATGTTTTACCTGTATCTATACACTTCACACACACATACACACACAAATACATACACACAAAAAGATGTCTACATAAACACGCTCACTTATAGATCACTCTAATTGCATATGAAGCTAGTGTACATGTTCTCTATCACTTTCTTTATTCAAATATGCAACAGAACATTGTTTCCAACATTGACAATGCACGTGCGCCATCGGTGAACCTGACTCCCGATTCCCCTTTCAAAAATTTCAGGTGTGGATTGTTCTACTCACTTCTTGTTGCACACCAGAGGGGATGTTGTTAAGTGCCTGGTTTTTTGGGTATCACAAAAGATCTGTTTGGAGGCCCAAACTTCCGAGTTCTTTTACAAAGCTTAGAAAAACTGAAGGACCGCTGCAATGAGTGTGTAAATCTGGGAGGGGAATATGTTAAATAAAATCATAATTATCTGATCCTCCTATATTGTCTTTTACCCAGAGCCAGGAAATTTTCAGCACCTGCTCGTAAAAATAAAATAAACATCATCCGTATCCTTATCCTCCTCCTCCTCCTCCTCCTCATCATCATCATCAGCAGCAGCAGCAGCAGCAGCAGCAGAAGTAACAGCAACAGTAGCAGCAGCCCCTGTGATATATCATCAGCTCAGTGCCGATGAGTGTCCTTCATTAGAAGGAGCAAACAGAAGTCGAACGGCGTAATATGGGTATTCGGGTAGTTGGAGGAGCGCTCACCTGCTCAAATTGCCAGTTGCCCCAATCTTCGTAAACTGATTTGTAGTTGTACCTTATCATGGTACTTATGGAACATTTCAGATTCTAGTTCAGTTTCTTCCAATTAAGTATTTGAGTACCTCAAGTACCACTGACTGTTCGACTTACAGTAACATTCCGAAAGATTAAGGAGAATGATGATTTCCGGTTTCCTGTGCTGATCATTATATTTTGAATTTCTTAGGTCCTAGATGCGAAGTATGTGACCATTCCATGGACTGAACATTTGTTTCCAGATGATAAATGTACAAATCTTATTGACCTCTTGTTACCAGATAAAATATCTAAAAACCGTCTTCATTTCTTTCAAACCTTTCTTACAGATCTCATCTGATTTCTACCATTCGGACTTTCAAATCGGGTTTCAACTACAGAAGTAGACTGTTTGTACACACTTTACGATACTTAAAATCTTTTCAATATCTTCAACGATGCATTGACAACAGTCTAGTTGTTGGGCTTAATCATTGATTGAAACTAGTCCGTATGCACGAAACAATTCTGCACTCGTTATTGGTTCGTGTCATTGGTCTCAGTTGATGGTTTCCCACTGCTTGGTTTGTTCATAATGTTGTTTTCCCTTACGTTAACTTCTCATTGCTCTTATCAATGGTGTCATCTCTGTAAACAGAGCCTTCAGTAGATTCCGGAGAGATGGCACCATTCCTTCGTCAACAACTCGACGACCGTCCGTTTGTTTTTCTTCTTCGAATACATAATATACCCGCAAAAGAACGATATAAAACCATACAGAAGAATTACACTATAGGAAGAGTTCCTCAGACAAAAAGTGTGGATTGAACGACCCGTGCCAATTAATAAAAACATTATGCCCAGTTTTGCTTTCGTATTTATCAGTCATCATGAGTCGTATAGCTGTTACTACAGCGATCATATCACTAACAGACTGAAAATATATAATATAGGTTGTTTTGAGACAAGATTGTAAATTCCACAGTATTTAATGAATTATTATGCACTAAGAAAATAGTTGAAAAAGGAAAGAGAATTCCATGGAGACATTATCTACACGGTAAAAAAAAAAACCCACTAATACGGAAGGCTACGTTACTTAATGTCGTAGACTAGACAAATATTTAATGAATTACCATTACACAAGTAATGAACATATAAGAATCATTACCTTGAACGATTAAGGATATTGTTATGAATAGAATATTATTTCCGAATTCAAAACGATTAGTTAGTTAGTTAGTTAGTTAGTTAGTTAATTTGGCTCAGAAGCAAATAGCAAGGCCATGTAGGGGGACATGGAGTTAAGTACAGGGTGGTGTTCATGTAAAGAATTCAGGCCACTTGAGTTCAAGGGAGGCTTTGAACAAAACGGTCGTCGGCATCTTCACCATCTCGTCTGGCAGCTTGTTCCACGGATCCGCAACCCGGACGGATTAGAAATAAAGTAGCGAGAAGTTCTTGTTCGGAAATTGGATCTCACTTTTGGAAAATTTATGATATCGCAATATATTATAATCATCTCACTGCGAAATTAAAGTTCGCGGTTATTTAAGATTTAAAGATAAGTATCTTCCAAAAAAAAAAGAAAAGGAATAAACGAAAAGCGGATTTGGTATTTTCTGCAAGTCACGTTGTATCAATTAACTTAACGTACCTTAACAGAAAATGATTTCAAACATCTTTAACTAAAGTTAAATTGGTATGTATAACTACTCTCCGAAGTTAACGTTACTTAGCGGTTCGGCAAAAGTAACCGATAGAATAAGTACTGGGGCTTACAAAAGAATAAGTCCCGGGGTCGATTTGCTCGATTAAAGGCGGTGCTCCGGCATGGCCGCAGTCAAATGACTGAAGCAAGTAAAAGAGTAAAAGAGTAGACGAATAAATTTTTCGCGGATGTAATTGCTTTCCGCAGTAAAGGGGTCATACGATTACCTAAGTTATGAATATGATTCCATAAAGTTTTATGCATACACATTTGATAATGGTGTATCTATCCATCAATCTATCTAGCTAGCTATATACAATTTAAAAATAGGATAAAATCTTTATAAGAAATTATCATGTAGTTAGCGTGAAAAACATCATAAAGGAAAAATTTATTATTTATTCCTTTTAAATATATTTATTTATATTAAGGGCATTACTATACATAAATGCCACACGCTAGGAGGGACTCTTAAAGTCAAAACTACCATAATAAACACATTGTACCGTACGCGAGGGAATGCATCTCTCGAAGCGAGCCTTTTAAAAAGAGATTCAGCTGCAGATCATATGATTTCATTATTAGGGCACAAAATGCACTTTTTAATCGTCAGTGCATGCATAATCATATATATATATATTATATATATATGTATCTATGTATATATATATATATATATATATATATATATATATATATATATATATATATATATATATATATATATATATATTATATATATATATATATATATACACATATATATATTATATATATATATATGTTACAGAGATTCACTTGCATAGCAAATGAAATGATCTGAGATCGTGTGCTGAAACAAAACTAATTGCAGCGTGGAAGACGTTTGTAAGCCATTCAAGAGCACACAAAAACCGTTACTTTTACTTCAACACTTTTCGCTTTGAAACCGCGACCTGTTCACTGACAAAACTTCGACCTGTGAAAATAGCGGATTTTGTGTGTACTTGAATGGCTTGAAAATATCTTCCACGCTGCAATTATACATGTATATATATAAATGAATGTAAGCATGAATATATACCTATATGAGTGTGTATGTGTATGATTATGTATATATATATATATATATATATATATATATATATATATATATACATAATTATACACATACACACTCATATATGTATATATACATGCTTACATTCATTTATACCTACTTACCTACCTACCTACCTACCTACCTACTCACAGACATTCATAGATATATACATACATACATACCTACATACAAATATACATACATACATGTGTGTGTGCGCGTGCGGGCGCGTACGTATATGCAGAAATCTACAGTAGGAAATCTATTGTTTGACTCTCGATGTGGAAAACCTGCTAAAGGTTATTTAGATTATAGAGATTATAAAGTTATTTAATATCTACAGAAGTTTGAAGCCCGAAGTTCTTCGATTTGTTTTGTCTTCACAAAAATTAATTGCTGAATTCATTTATCCTTTTCCCTTACCTACTGCTCTAATTTTAATTAAGTAAATAAATTTTGTGGGGCGAATGGGTTCTGAAACTCACTATGGGAGCTCAGACTTAAATGTTTAGAAAAGAGACAATTTGTTGAGTTAATAACAATGTGGGTTTAGATCTGGAAACATACGCTACAGAGAGGGTATTAGATGATGACTGACCAGCGTCATGTGACAAGCAATGTCTGGAAGGATATGTCTGACAAGTAATATCTGACAAGCTATAGTCTGAAAGTAAAGCTTCGCCCATTCATTATAATTATTCTCATCAATCATAATTTAGTCAAAGACACACCGGCAGGTATATTTATAGTAATGCTGCTGTTACTGCTATTATCAGTATTGGTTCAAATGCTGATGCAGCTAATGGTAATGATGTTGATGAAATGATGGAAGATCACCCTTTCTAGGGAAGAGATTAGTCTGCTGAATTACTGATATTCGCTTTATTCATTTCTTATGAACTAAGTTTGCCCAAGTTGGGCTTCATCTCCGAACGGGGAATATATAAATAATTTGCGAAAAGGCTGTCATATATATAAAGGCGCGGGTAAGGGTGTCTGGTGAGAAGCTCTCTCTCCCTAGCGACATTGTTCCAGATTCAGTCTCCCCGTCTAACACCTTGGGCAGATCCCTTCTACTATAGCCTCGGGTCAACCAAAACTTTCAGAGTGGATTTGGTAGAATCAAACTGAAGGATATCCGTCGCATAAGAGCATGTCTGTGTCTTCGTGTCTGTGTTTGATCCACACCAACGCTTGACAATCGGTGTTGGTTTGTTCAAACCTACAGGTTCGGCCAAAGAGACCGATGGAGTAAGCGCCAGGCTTTAAAAAATATGAGCAGTGGGGTCGATTCATTCGACTAAAAATTTTTGAAGGCGATGCGCCAGTATGGCCGCAGTCTAATGACTGAAACAATAATAGGTTAGTTAAAATTAATTAAAATATGTTTGACAAAATTTTTTGTCTGAACAGTAATTGCAGTGAATTTATTTTTTAAAGTTGAAATACGTCACAAACATTTTAACTCACTACTGTTCGCTTATGCCTAACACTGACATATTTCTTCCGACCTGCCAGTCTTATAGCACCATATGAGTCAATGTTGTTGACTGTGTTTTAGCTAAAGTTACGGCTTTAAATCTGTCCAGAGTTACCGCTCTTCGGTATTTCCTATTGATAACGACTAAAGAACTAGCAACACAGCGTCTGGGAATCTGAAAGTGGGCAGCACGTGACACATGTGACGTTTTTACACCTTTAACCATAAGAGAGTTTTCGTCTTCTTCATTGTAACTGCAGTGAATTTGCCTTTGTCACAAAAATATTTTAACTAACTTAAATTTCGCATATGTGTGTGTGTATGCGCGCGCTTGTGTATGTGTGTTTGAAAGTTTATGAGGATTAGATAATACAGTTTTTAAGTGTAAATGTAGTTTTAAAAAATATACTTTTAAAAACGTTATGAAATCGGGTATGAAGATGTTAGTAATCTTTTGGAGAAATAATTTTTTCTAGTGTATGACCGCTTTCGTTAAACCTTTTCAAACACACACTCTCTCTCTCTCTCTCTATATATATATATATATATATGAGAACCTCTTCGGTCATAACTAATCATGGGATTGCACCTGGAAAGTTACTCTCCCAGGCACAAGTCTGGGTAAGGTTGTTTATGGAAGACCAGCAGTCGACCATGCATACCAACCTCCCCTCTCTACACCACTGATGCCTTCCAAGGGAAAGGCGAAAGCCGATACAGCTTGGCACAACTCATTTCTACAGTTGAGTGAATAGGAGCAATGTGAAGTAAAGTGTCTTGCTCAAGAACACAACACGTAGCCTGGTCCGGGATTCGAACTCACAACCTCACGATTGTAAGCTCTACTCTCTTACCACTGATCTATGCGCCTTCACACACACAGACACACACAGACACATATACATATATATATACATATATATATATATATATATATATATATATATATATATATATATATATATATATATATATATATATATATATATATATATATATATAAGCATGCTCACACTCGTGTGTGTCATAGACATGTCATGTATGTATACATACAGAGCATGAGAGAGAGAGAGTGAGGGAGAACTGCTGCAGACACACCTATAGCCTTTCTATCAATCTTCCGTAGTATGTTTCCAATTCCTATATTATTTGCATATAAAATTAATTCGTAATCTGGAAAATTTACAAAAAAATTGTATAGTGACTCAATCGAGTTGAAAACAGTATTTGTGGAAGGAAGGAACGTATGAAAAACAAAATCATATGATATATGCTCGTAAAGATATCTCTCAAAGTACCGCCAACTAGAAGAAATGTGATGGACACATATATCTAAGTCTGTTTTGTCTGTTACGGGAAAATGTTCTCCAGAATTAGGACTTGAAATTTCTGGTATATTTTCACCATTGATGTTTCTACAAAGGCTGTGCTTGCCACTCTTCAGAAAGGTTTTCTCACTAACGGTTGTCCATTCACGAGTCGTATGTCCTATTCTGGTAAAATTTATAGGTGATGCAGAAATAACTGAGGAGAAATACTATTTTAAGGCCTCTGTGTTTTGTCCACCACTCTGACACTTTTTGCCATAGTTAGTTACTATGCAGCGGAAAAACCACCCGTCTATCTTTACTGCTTGGGTATTGAATGCCACCAATTAGAATATTGCTTATAACATTATTTGTCGTATTCACTTTGGGCTGACTAGAAAGTATAGAATGTAGAAGGCTGTGGGCGTGTGATAACATTTCAGAAAACCAGAAGTGCAAGCTGGGTCTACGCTTGACAAAGGACCACAATACCATAAATCCTCGAGTATAGTCCGCCCTTGAGTATAATACCCAGGGGATTTTTAGGGGCTGTACCTCTGAAAATCCTAAACCTTGTGTATAATACGCACCCCTTCTCTAACTTGAGTCAAGGAGGTCTATATAACGTCCTTGTTTTGTAAAAATGTATACGGTAACACCCTCTATTGTTATTGCATATATAACATAATGCAAACGTGTAGCTCTTTTGTGCATTTTGTTTGCAGTAAATAAAAAAAAATAACAGTAATAATTTTTAATATATGTTGCTTACTGCAATTTGTGGACGACTTTTTATGACTTCATTGCTTTCAAGCTTAGGTTAAGGTATTTTCGCGCTGGACATCACAAAATACGTCTGAGTAAACATTGCCGGACAGCAAATAGAGACTCGGACATTGCTTAGAAAATAATTTTAATTTTTAATCTCGTGTATAGTACGCACGAGGGATTTTGACCTTTAAATTTTGGGGAAAAAATGTGGATTATACTCGAGGATTTACGGTGCTTTTATGAAAGTAATTTACCAGGTGTTTCAGCTACAGCATATGCTTGTGCATCAGGATCCTCTACATAGCCATGCAAATATTAGCTATAATAGCAGAAGAACAGCAAGAATAATGGTTATATTAATAAAGAAAATAATAGACCGATGTGTACCGATTGTATTGACGATTATATTTATCTAGAAGAGATGACATAGCATTATAAAGAATATATTCCTCACATATAATGTACAGCTAAATATATGACAACGGCAATATAATAGATAATGCCTTTTATAACACAAATGATGTGGTCTGTAATCAAGAAAAATGTAATTGAGGCAGTAAATATGAAGAACTACGTGAAAAGCTATAAACTTCACAGAATGATGTTACACTATACTAATGAAGCTAATTACAAAGTATGCTATGTGAGAAATACTAACACATCTAAATACCCACAAGCTGACAAAAATAAAGGAAGCTTTAATGACAAGACTGTCTGACGCCGTGTACACGTCAATAACGCTGATAGGAGCCGCGGCAGCTGTCGTGTTCAGACCGAGTTCACCTCGCCCGACAGTGTTGTGGTCGCCATCAGATTCTACCGAGAGAGACGTATGGCGACCCAACAGCGTAGATTCTAAGAGTGTGT
>NW_021834224.1:2500-7500 GCF_006345805.1 Octopus sinensis
AGTTGGTAAGTAGCTTGTTTACCACCACATGTTCTGGGTTCAGTCCCACTGCGTGGCACCTCAGTCTCAGCTGACCAAAATCCTTGTGGATTGATTTGGTAGATGGAAACTGCAAGAAGCCCATGTGTGGTAAGTAGCTTGTTTACCAACCACATGGTTCTGGGTTCAGTCCCACTGCGTGGCACCTCAGTCTCAGACTGACCAAAATCCTTGTGGATTGATTTGGTAGATGGAAACTGCAAGAAGCCCATGTGTGGTAAGTAGCTTGTTTACCAACCACATGGTTCCGGTTTCATTCCCACTGCGTGGCACCTTGGGCAAGTGTCTTCTACTATAGCCTTGGGCCGACCAAAGCCTTGTGAGTGGATTAATATAGAATTAATAGTTTAAAACCTTTCATCAGATCTCCATGAATCGAACTTTCTTCAATGCAGTTAATCCTACAACCTCTTTTATATCTACCCCTTTTGATGTTTGGGAATTCTCTGATATTTTTTCGGCTGACGAGTACGAGCCATCTGTATTCACTGCATATTTGTAGCTTATATTTTTCGGAGATTAGTCCTTGTATTCTGAGCTTGGTTCCCTGTGGCTACCAAACTTTCCGGTTGCACTCCCATCAGTCCTGTACGATCGTAGAGATTTTATATCCATTCTTGTTGCTTTTTTCCTATTTATAATCACCCACTTGTCGTATGGCATACACCATATATATCGGTGCATCCTAGTTAATGACCATATCATGTGATTCTTTAGATTCACTAGAATCTCAATTATTTAACTGTATATACATACATAGATACATTCATAATATATATATATATATAATGTAGTTTAATATATATATAATTGTAGTTTTGTGGTACCAGTGCCGTGGCACATACGAAAACCATCCGAACGTGGCCGTGGCTGTATTCACTGCATTTTTTGTAGCTTATTAAGATGTCCTCGTACGAACGATCGTACCGAGATTTTAATCCATTCTTGTTGCTTTTTTCCTATTTATGTATGTATATATGTATGTAGTAAGAATTTACAAAAAAACAAAAGATGAAGACGCGTGTGTAAACAACAAACAGAGGTATTAGTTTAACGCTCAGGAAGTGAGAATGTCTTTCATGTTTCTACGACTTTTTTTCTCAATATTCAATTTCTGTACATCACACCTAACACTCTATACATATACATATACATACATATATAGGCGCAGGAGTGGCTGTGTGGTAAGTAGCTTGCTAACCAACCACATGGTTCCGGGTTCAGTCCCACTGCGTGGAACCTTGGGCAAGTGCCTTCTGCTATAGCCTCGGGCCGACCAAAGCCTTGTGAGTAGATTTAGTAGACGGAAACTGAAAGAAGCCTGTCGTATATATGTATATATATGTATGTGTGTGTGTGTGTGTGTGTATTTGTGTGTCTGTGTTTGTCCCTCTAGCACTGCTTGACAACTGGTGTGTTTACGTCCCCATCACTTAGAATAAGTACTGGGCTTACACAGAATAAGTCCCGGGGTCAATTTGCTCGACCAAAGGCGGTGCTCCAGCATGGCCGCAGTCAAATGTCTGAAACAAGCAAAAGAGTATACATACATATATATATATCCCCTTTGCTTGCGAAGACATGTTGGGGCAAGCGAAATTGAAATCGAATTGAACCAGCCAGGATCCCTGGTCTGGTGGTACGTAAAAATCATTATCCGACTCGTGGCCGATGCCAGTGCCGCCTCGACTGGCTTCCGTGCCGGTGGCACGTAAAATACACCAATCCGACCGTGGCCGTTGCCAGCCTCGCCTGGCACCTGTGCAGGTGGCACGTAAAAAGCACCCACTACACTCACGGCGTGGTTGGCGTTAGGAAGGGCATCCAGCTGTAGAAACATTGCCAGATAAGACTGGAGCCTGGTGCAGCCTTCTGGCCTCCCAGATCCCCGGTCGAACTGTCCAACCCATGCTAGCATGGAGAACGGACGTTTAACGATGATGATGATTCAACACCGATCATCTTCCCGGTACCACATAAGAAATACCTTTTCTGGTGCCACATAATAGAAAACTTAGCACCCTCTGCTAAGTGGTGGGCGTTAGGAAGGGCATCCAGCTGTCGAAACCATGCTGAAACACAGATTATGGAATCTGGTGTGGCTTCTGATCTTGCCAGTTGTTGTCAAGCTGTCCAACCCATGCCAGCATGGAAAATGGGCGTTAAATGATGATGGTGATGATGATGATGATGATGATGAAATGGCCTCATCAGAAACTGACGATGGACTCAGGGTTTTATATGGGGAACAGCATGCAGCCAAAGTCAGCTGAAGGAATATTCCGGTACCCACTTCATCAACCTTCTGTAACTTACGTAAACGACATCCGATACTATAACACACCCCAATGCACTACCACCACAACCACAACCACCACTACCATCACCTCCACCACTACTACCATCATCATCACCAACACCACCACCATCACCATCACCATTGCCACCATCATCATCACCACCATCACCCCTACCACAAAAACCTCAACCACCACTGTCGCCATCACCATCATCACCACCACCATCAGCACCACCATCACCATCAGTATCAGTATCATCACCATCATCACTACCACAACTACCACTACCATCACCATTACCACAACTACCACCACCATCACCACCATCATCATCACCACCACCACTGCCACCATTACCATCATCAATACAACCACCACCACCACCACCACCACCACCACCATCACTATCACCACCACCACCATCACCACCACTGCCACCATCACCACCACTGCCACCATCACCACCACTGCCACCATCACCACCACTGCCACCACCATCACTGCCACCACCACTATCACCCCCCCCCAATACCACCACCACTACCATCCTGCCCAACTCAAATTCCACACATTCGCCACCCAGTATATTCATGACACAACCTTACACCGCAGACAGACAGAAGCACTGAAATAACACTAGAAACCAACAAAACAAACAACACAACAACAGAAAAAACCCCAGATATGACACAGAAACACTCCCAGAAGACAATGGTGGCACGACACCTCAGCAAAAACACAAAGAAAGTGGACCTAGGGCTATAGGAGAAACTCATATCAAATTGCTGGAGACAACAACAACAACAACTATAATAATCTTTTTTACTAAAGGCATAAAATTTGGGGGGGTGGGGACTAGTCGATTTCATTGACCCCCAGTTTTTCACTGGTACTTAATTTATTGACCCTGAGAGGAAGGAAGACAAAGTCAACCCCAGTAGCAGTTGAACTTAGAATCATCATCATCATCATCATCATCACCACCATCATTATCATCATGATCATGATCATCACCTTCACCATCTTCACCACCACCATCACCTTCATCATCATCATCATAACCATCTTCACCACCACCATCACCTTCATCATCATCATCATGATCATCATCATAACCATCTTCACCATCACCTTCATCATCATCATCATCATCATAACCATCTTCCCCACCACCATCACCATCATCATCATCATTATCATCATGATCATCACCATCACCATCTTCACCACCACCATCGCATTCATCATCATCATCGTCGCCGTTTAACATCCACTTTCCATGCTGGTGTGGGTTGAACGGTTTGACTGAGGACTGGCGAACCAGAAGGCTGCACCAGGCTCCAATCTGATCTGGCAGAGTTTCTACAGCTTGATGCCCTTCCTAACGCCAACCACTCCGAGAGCATAGTGGGTGCATTTTACATATCACCAGCACAAGGGCCAATCAGGCGGTACTGGCATCGGCCATGACAATGACTTCACCCAACAGGTCTTCGCAAACACGGTTTATTGCTCATTGATTGAAGGGTACTCTCAAATGGGCCGGTTAAACTGCAGGGTCACAGGCCTTGGTAACAGTCTCACTTAGCTTGCCAGGCTTTCTCAAGAATGTTAATAACGATGGTTTGAAATTTTGCCACAAGGGCAGCAATTTTGGTGGAGGGAATGAGTCGATTACATTGGCCCCCAGCATTCAACTGGTACTTATTTTATCGACCTTGAAAGGATGAAAGTAGATCTTGGTGGAATTTGAACTCAGAACACGATGGTGGATGAATGGCTTCTAAGTATTTTGCCTGGCATGCTAAAGATTCTGCCATCTCACTTCCTTAATAATAATGATGATAATAATATAATAATAATAATAATAATAATAATAATAATAATAATAATAAGGGTTAGACATCAAAAGAGAATGACTCCCAAGACACAACAGAATAATAATAATATAAGAAGAAGAAGTTAGCGAAAGGGGCTGATTGCTACGTAGCTCAGATACCAGGAAACCCCAAAATAGCAGAAATTCAAAAGATAGTGCTCATGGGAACTGCCCATATCTAACGTAAAATACTGTCTATGATGTAATCTCAAATTTTAAAACAAATTTAAATTCTTCTTATGTTTTCTTAGACAAAACCAAACATGACACCATAGGCATAACACCAACGTGAACTTCTAATTTGTTGTCTATTGAGAAATCTGGGTGAGACTTGGAACCAACTTGTACAAATACAAAGCAAAAGTCAAACATATAATAATAATAATAATAATAATAATAATAATAATAATAATAATAATATGCCCTGATGCAATACCAGGCAGTGGCTCTCATGGCTTCTCATCTTAACTGATTGGAATTGTTATCAAGTACATTGTTTTGTTTTGGTATAAAAGATGGGTTACAGCAAATATTCTGCTCAATACCACAGATTTGCTTGTCAGTTGTTTGACCTTAACCAGTTGAGCATGTCCCTTAGTGGCTGACGATATGTGCATCTCTGATCACGAGCAGAAGTAGTGGGGGAGCATCATAGCCATGTGTTGAGAGGGATTCTTTGGGGTTTGAATAATTCACCTCTGGAAACATGGGTGTTTCGTTCAACATCCTTAAACAACCCTTATTCAGGGACCTTTTGAGTGGGATGGGTTACTCGACCAGAA
>NW_021834224.1:12500-15000 GCF_006345805.1 Octopus sinensis
TAACCATCTTATTAACAATAACTCTGAGCACCTTTTCAAACTCCACCTGTCTAACACCCGTGGCCATGTTTACAAAGTCAGAAAACAACACAGCTCCCATGACTTTCGGAAACATTTTTTCACGCTGAGAGTTGCTGAAGCATGGAACAAACTGCCGGCATCAGTTGTTAGTTGTCGGAGCACTGCATCCTTCAAAACTTCCATGCTTTTTGAGATTCGCCAACACTACACCTGATTTTCTCCCCTCCATACACACGCAAGCATGTATCTGACTCATACACTGTTCACTTCCCAGACATTTGTACATTACTGCATATGCAGACACCCATGAAATTATTAACCATCTTCCAAACAATAACTCTGAGCACCTTTTCAAACTCCACCCGTCTAACACCCATGGACATGTTTACAAAGTCAGAAAACAGCACAGCTCCCATGACTTCAGGAAACATCTTTTCACGCTAAGAGTTGCTGAAGCATGGAACAAACTGCTGGCATCAGTTGTTAGTTGTCGGAGCACTGCATCCTTCAAAACTTCCATGCTTCCTGAGATTCGCCAACACTACACTTGATTTTCTCCCCTCCATACACAAACAAGCATCTATCTGACTCATACATTGTTTGCTTTCCAGACATTTGTACATTACTGCATATACTTTATACGTACTTTTTGACATGTTGAGGTGCACCTGAGCACTGTATACAATAATTTCATTATTATTAGTTTATCCATGCTGCATTTTTTAGTTAGTTCATCATATTTCATATTTTCTGATATATCTTCTGTGATACAGACAATTCTCCAAATAAACAGACACCCATAAAATTATTAACCATCTTACAAACAATAACTTTGAGCATCTCAAACTCCACCCGTGGACATGTAAGTAAGAAAACAGCACAGCTCCCATGACTTTAGGAAACATTTTTTCACACTGAGAGTAGCTGAAGCATGGAACAAACTGCCGGCATCAGTTGTTAGTTGTCGGAGCACTGCATCCTTC
The DNA here is from genome assembly GCF_006345805.1 of Octopus sinensis. Taxonomy (NCBI): domain Eukaryota; kingdom Metazoa; phylum Mollusca; class Cephalopoda; order Octopoda; family Octopodidae; genus Octopus; species Octopus sinensis. The sequence goes on from NW_021834224.1 coordinate 13,505, forward strand.
AAAACTTCCATGCTTCCTGAAGATTCGCCAACACTACACCTGATTTTCTCCCCTCAATACACACGCAAGCATGTATCTGACTTATACACTGTTCGCTTCCCAGACATTTGTACATTACTGCATATGCTTTATACACACCTTTTGACAAGTTGTGGTGCACCTGAGCACTGTATACAATAATTTCATTATTATTATATTATCAAATAACTGAAACAAAAAAAAAGAAGAAAAGAAATAATACAAGAAAGCAAAAAAAAAAAAAAATTTAATTAATTACCTGTGGCTCCAGGGTCCCACCCGCTGTGTAATGGGGTCCTTGTTGATAACTTGTACGCGACACTTTTCATTTTGCCTTGTCTCGATGTAAAGATCCTCCGGCCGAATGTAAACGGTCCGTCCTATTTTGACCGCTATATCGGCCTTGTGAATGACCACACCGCACTCAATTAGTGCCACTTGGAACAGTGTCCAAAGCAAAAGCTGTAATAACTCCATCGCTTTCTTCAAACAATCCCCCCCTTGGTATATTGAATTTTTTCTTTGTATTTAATTTCTTAAATTTTTAAAATTATCTTATAATTTTGTTATTATTATATATATATATATATATATATTTTTTTTTTTGTATTAGGGGCCTTTAGATAGGTTTCTTCTGACCATAAACTTTTTTAACTGGCATTCATCTGAAACAGAAAGAAAAAGAAACTGGTGATTAAAAGAGCTCAGTTTTATATTTAAGAGATGAGGAATTAAGTACGTTATTTACAATTGTTGGATATTTCACCTCATCTTGTTTGTTGTTAACACAACGTTTCGGCTGATATACCGTTTTTCATCAGGTGTCTTGGGGAAATTTCGAACCTGGGTTCCCATTCATAAGGTATTTTCACTGTTGTTGTTGTTGTTGTTGTTATTATTATTATTTTTTGCTGAACCACTAAGTTATGGGGATGTAAACACACCAGCATCGGTTATCAAGTGATGTTGGGGAAGGACAAACAAACATATACACACACACACACACACATATATATATATATATACATGTACATATATACGATGGGCTTCTTTCAGCTTCTGCCTCTCAAATCTACTCACAAGGCTTTGGTCAACTCGAGGCTATAGTGGAAGACACTAGTCCAAGGTGCCACGCAGTGGGACTGAACCTGAAACCATGTGGTCGGTAAGCAAGCTACTTACCACACAGCCACTCCTATATATATATATATATATAACATATATGTGTGTGTGTGTGTGTGTATGTCTTTACACTTTTACTCTTTTACTTGTTTCAGTCATTTGACTGCGGCCATGCTGGAGCACCGCCTTTAATCGAGCAACTCGACCCCGGGACTTATTCTTTTTGTAAGCCCAGTACTTATTCTATCGGTCTCTTTTGCCGAACCGCTAAGTAACGGGGACATAAACACACCAGCAACGGTTGTCAAGCAATGTTAGGGGGACAAACACAGACACACAAACAAACACACACATAC
>NW_021834224.1:17500-20000 GCF_006345805.1 Octopus sinensis
TGCCGGTGGCACATAAAATACACCAATCCAACCGTGGCCATTGCCAGCCTGCCTGGCACCTGTGCAGGTGGCACGTTAAAAAGCACCCACTACACTCACGGAGTGGTTGGCGTTAGGAAGGGCATCCAGCTGTAGAAACACTGCCAGATCAGACTGGAGCCTGGTGCAGCCTTCTGGCTTCCCAGATCCCCGGTCGAACCGTCCAACCCATGCTAGCATGGAAAACGGACGTTAAACGATGATGATGATGATGTGGCCGGTTTAAACACTAAAGGGTTAAAGAAGAAGCTTGTTTCACAGAACATTGGGGGTCTTTACCATTTCCGTTAGCTTCTGTCATTAGACTGAAGCCATGCTGGAAGTGGTTTTCTTTAACAATTCTACCCCAGGACTTATTTTAAAACCTGGTACTTATTCTATCGGTCTTTTTGTCAAACTGCTAAGTTACAGGGATGTAAACGCACCAATACGGATTGTCAAGTGATGATGTCTTCTTGTCTTGAGACAGCATTCACCCGGGGTGGGTTGAGCTGGCTTCATTCATCCTCAATGCTGCAACTCTCACAAACGCCGACCAGACCTGGCGATTTGAGGCTAATGACCACGTGATCATCATCATCACTATTACCATCATCATCATAACGACTGTGTCGAGCTGACAGAAACGTTACGTTCTGGGTTCAAATTCCGCCAAGGTCGACTTTGCCTTTCATCCTTTCAGGGTCGATAAATTAAGTACCAGTTACGCACTGGGGTCAATGTAATCGACTTAATCCGTTTGTCTGTCCTTGTTTGTCCCCTTTATGTTTAGCTCCTTGTGGGTAATAAAGAAATAGATATTTCGTCTGCTGTTACGTTCTGAGTTCAAATTCCACCGAGGTCGACTTTGCCTTTCATCCTTTCGGGGTCGATTAAATAAGTACCAGTTACGCACTGGGGTTGATATAATTGACTTAATCCCTTTGTCTGTCCTTCTTTGTCCCCTCTGTGTTTAGCCCCTTGTGGGTAGTAAAGAAATATATTACCATCGTCATCATCATCATCACCACCATCTTCACTATCATCATCATCATCATCATCACTATTACTATCATCATCATCAGGACCTACATCATTACCTACATTACCACTGCCATCTTCGGCATCATATTCACCCCTCCGCGCACTGCCATCACCGCCGCCGCCGCCGCCACCACCACCACCACCACCACCACCAACCACCACCACCACCGCCGCTATCCACGGCAGCCTCATTTTTACTGCAACCACCATCATTACAAACATCACCACCACAGTACCATCATCATCACCACCACCACCAACACCACCACCACCAGCAACGCATTCATCAAAGATAAATCTGCATAAAGATGCACTGACTAAACTATTGATTTTTTTTCCTCCTCTCTTTCTCTCTCCATCCCTCCTTCTCTCTCTCTCTCTCCTCTCTCTCTCTCTTTCTCTTCTTTCTTTCTTTCCTCTTTTATTATTATTTTTTTTTTGTTTTTTTCTTCTTTATTTATTTTCCCCCTCTCTTTTTTCTTCAATTTAAACTTTCATCGCAGTTTCAAGCCTCCAAGACAGACAGTCTGTGTTTATCGTACATTGATCTCTCTCCTTGTACTTACTGCAACAACAAACAACAACAACAACAAGAGATAGTGCCAACGGCAACAACAACAACAACAACATTAACAGCAACAACAACAGCAACAGCAATGACAACATCATCATCACCTTCACCATCATCATCACCATCACCATCTTTTATCATCACCATTACCATCTTCCCCACCACCATTGACATCATCATCATCATCACTATCTTCACCACCACCATCGTCATCATCATCATCATCACCATCGCCATCATCATCATCATCATCATCACTATCACCATCTTCACCACCACCATCATCATCATCATCATCTTCACCACCATCATCACCATCATTATCATCATCGCCATCATCATCATCATCATCATCATCATCATCATCATCATCACCATCTTCACTACCACCATCGCCATCATCATCATCATCACCATCACCATCATCATCACCACAATCGCCATCATTATCATCATCATCATCATCATCACCATCTTCACCACCACCATCCCCATCATCATCATCATCATCATCATCACCACCACCATCACCACCACCATCATCATCACCATCTTCATCATCATCATCACCATCATCACCATCACCATCTTCACCACTACCATCCCCATCATCATCATCATCACCATCACTAGCACCTACATCACTACCAACATTACCACTTGTCATCTTCAGCATCACATTCACCCCCTCCACCCACCGCCGCCACCACCACCGCCACCACCACCACCACCACCATCACCGTTGTCCACGGCAACCTCATCGCTTACTACAACCTCATCATCATTACAAACATCACCACCGCAACAACAACCACAACAAGAACAACAACAACAACATTGGCAGTAACATCAGAAACCTTATAAATC